>NC_069507.1:58199451-58249451 GCF_027579735.1 Bombina bombina | reverse complement strand
AAAACCTTTGCTGGCATGTTTAATCGTTTTTATATATGTTTGGTGACAAAACTTATTGGGGCCTAGTTTTTTTCCACATGGCTGGTTTGATTTTTGCCTAGAAACAGTTCCTGAGGCTTTCCAATGTTGCAATATGAGTGGGAAGGGCCTATTTTAGTGCTTTTCTGTGCAGCTAAAAATACTGACAGAGACATTCAGCTTCTTCCTGCATGATCCAGGACATCTCTGAAGGGCTCAAAAGGCTTCAAAGTCGTGTTTGAGGAGGGTAACAATCACAGTAGACTGTGGCAGTTGTGACTGTGTTTAAAAAACGTTTTTGTCATTTATTATTCTGTTTTTGTTATTAAGGGGTTAATCATCCATTTGCAAGTGGGTGCAATGCTCTGCTGACTTGTTACATACACTGTAAAAATTTTGTTAGTGTAACTGCCTTTTTTCACTGTTATTTCAAATTTTGTCAAAATTTGTTTCTCTTAAAGGCACAGTAATGTTTTTTATATTGCTTGTTAACTTGCTTTAAAGTGTTTTCCAAGCTTGCTAGTCTCATTGCTAGTCTGTACAAACATGTCTGAAACAGAGGATACTTGTTCATTATGTTTAAAAGCCATGGTGGAGCCCCATAGGAGAATGTGTACTAAATGTATTGATTTCACCTTAAACAGTAAAGATCAGTCTTTATCTATAAAAGAATTGTCACCAGAGGGGTCTGTCGAGGGGGAAGTTATGCCAACTAACTCTCCCCACGTGTCGGACCCTTCGCCTCCCGCTCAAGGGACACACGCTAATATGGCGCCAAGTACATCAGGGACGCCCATAGCGATTACTTTGCAGGACATGGCTGCAATCATGAATAATACCCTGTCAGAGGTATTATCCAGATTGCCTGAATTGAGAGGCAAGCGCGATAGCTCTGGGGTTAGACAAGATACAGAGCGCGTAGATGCTGTAAGAGCCATGTCTGATACTGCGTCACAATATGCAGAACCTGAGGACGGAGAGCTTCAGTCTGTGGGTGACGTCTCTGAATCGGGGAGACCTGATTCAGAGATTTCTAATTTTAAATTTAAGCTTGAGAACCTCCGTGTATTGCTTGGGGAGGTATTAGCTGCTCTGAATGACTGTGACACAATTGCAGTGCCAGAGAAATTGTGTAGGCTGGATAAATACTATGCAGTGCCGGTGAGTACTGATGTTTTTCCAATACCTAAAAGGCTTACAGAAATTATTAGTAAGGAGTGGGATAGGCCCGGTGTGCCCTTTTCCCCACCTCCTATATTTAGAAAAATGTTTCCAATAGATGCAACTACACGGAACTTATGGCAGACTGTCCCTAAGGTGGAGGGAGCAGTTTCTACTTTAGCAAAGCGTACCACTATCCCGGTTGAGGACAGTTATGCTTTTTCAGATCCAATGGATAAAAAAATTAGAGGGTTACCTTAAGAAAATGTTTATTCAACAAGGTTTTATTTTACAGCCCCTTGCATGCATTGCGCCTGTCACTGCTGCGGTGGCATTCTGGTTTGAGGCCCTGGAAGAGGCCATCCACACAGCTCCATTGACTGAAATTGTTGACAAGCTTAGAACTCTTAAGCTAGCTAACTCATTTGTTTCTGATGCCGTTGTTCATTTGACTAAACTAACGGCTAAGAATTCCGAATTCGCCATCCAGGCGCGTAGGGCGCTATGGCTCAACTCCTGGTCAGCTGATGTGACTTCAAAGTCTAAATTACTCAACATTCCTTTCAAGGGGCAGACCTTATTCGGGCCTGGTTTGAAAGAAATTATTGCTGACATTACTGGAGGTAAGGGTCATACCCTTCCTCAGGACAGGGCCAAATCAAAGGCCAAACAGTCTAATTTTCGTGCCTTTCGAAATTTCAAGGCAGGTGCAGCATCAACTTCCTCTGCTTCAAAACAAGAGGGAACTTTTGCTCAATCCAAGCAGGCCTGGAAACCTAACTAGTCCTGGAACAAGGGCAAGCAGGCCAGAAAGCCTGCTGCTTCCTCTAAGACAGCATGAAGGAGCGGCCCCCTATCCGACAACGGATCTAGTAGGGGGCAGACTCTCTCTCTTCGCCCAGGCGTGGGCAAGAGAGGTTCAGGATCCCTGGGCGTTGGAGATCATATCTCAGGGATATCTTCTGGACTTCAAAGCTTCTCCTCCACAAGGGAGATTTCACCTTTCAAGATTATCTGCAAACCAGATAAAGAAAGAGGCATTCCTAAGCTGCGTACAAGATCTCCTTGTAATGGGAGTGATCCATCCAGTTCCACGGACGGAACAAGGACAGGGGTTTTATTCAAATCTGTTTGTGGTTCCCAAAAAAGAGGGAACCTTCAGACCAATTTTGGATTTAAAGATCCTAAACAAATTCCTCAGAGTTCCGTCATTCAAGATGGAAACTATTCGAATCATTTTACCCATGATCCAAGAGGGTCAGTACATGACCACAGTGGACATAAAGGATGCCTACCTTCACATTCCGATTCACAAGAATCATCATCAGTTCCTGAGGTTTGCCTTTCTAGACAGGCATTACCAATTTGTAGCTCTTCCATTCAGGTTGGCTACAGCTCCAAGAATTTTTACAAAGGTTCTGGGCTCACTTCTGGCGGTCCTAAGACCGCGAGGCATAGTGGTGGCTCCTTACCTGGACGATATCCTGATACAGGCGTCAAGCTTTCAAATTGCCAAATCTCATACAGAGATAGTTCTGGCATTCCTGAGGTCACATGGGTGGAAAGTGAACGAAGAAAAGAGTTCTCTATCTCCTCTCACGAGGGTTTCCTTCCTAGGGACTCTAATAGATTCTGTAGAAATGAAAATTTACCTGACGGAGTCCAGGTTATCAAAACTTCTAAATGCTTGCCGTGTTCTTCACTCCATTCCGCGCCCCACGGTGGCTCAGTGCATGGAAGTAATCGGCTTAATGGTAGCGGCGATGGACATAGTGCCATTCGCGCGCCTGCATCTCAGACCGCTGCAATTATGCATGCTCAGTCAGTGGAATGGGGATTACACAGATTTGTCCCCTCTACTAAATCTGGATCAGGAAACCAGAGATTCTCTTCTCTGGTGGTTATCTCGGGCCCATCTGTCCAAGGGTATGACCTTTCGCAGACCAGATTGGACAGTTGTAACAACTGATGCCAGCCTTCTAGGTTGGGGTGCAGTCTTGAACTCCCTGAAGGCTCAGGGTTCATGGACTCAGGAGGAGAAACTCCTCCCAATAAATATTCTGGAGTTAAGAGCAATATTCAATGCTCTTCTGGCTTGGCCTCAGCTAGCAACACTGAGGTTCATCAGATTTCAGTCAGACAACATCACGACTGTGGCTTACATCAACCATCAAGGGGGAACCAGGAGTTCCCTAGCGATGTCAGAAGTCTGATAATTCGCTGGGCAGAGACTCACTCTTGCCACCTGTCAGCGATCCATATCCCAGGTGTAGAGAACTGGGAGGCGGATTTTCTAAGTCGTCAGACTTTTCATCTGGGGGAATAGGAACTCCATCCGGAGATGTTTGCTCAATTGGTTCTCCGTTGGGGCAAACCAGAATTGGATCTCATGGCGTCTCGCCAGAACGCCAAGCTTCCTTGTTACGGATCCAGGTCCAGGGACCCAGAAGCGGCACTGATAGATGCTCTAGCAGCTCCTTGGTTCTTCAACCTGGCTTATGTGTTTCCACCGTTTCCTCTGCTCCCTCGTCTGATTGCCAAAATCAAACAGGAAAGAGCATTGGTGATATTGATAGCGCCTGCGTGGCCATGCAGGACCTGGCATGCAGACCTAGTGGGCATGTCATCCTTTCCACCATGGACTCTGCCTCTGAGACAAGACCTTCTAATACAAGGTCCTTTCAATCATCCGAATCTACTTTCTCTGAGACTGACTGCATGGAGATTGAACGCTTGATCCTATCAAAGCGTGGCTTCTCCGAGTCAGTAATTGATACCTTAATACAGGCACGAAAGCCTGTCACCAGGAAAATTTACCACAAGATATGGCGTAAATATCTTCATTGGTGTGAATCCAAGAATTACTCATGGAGTAGGGTTAGGATTCCTAGGATATTGTCCTTCCTCCAAGAGGGTTTGGACAAAGGATTATCAGCTAGTTCTTTAAAGGGACAGATTTCTGCTCTGTCTATTCTTTTGCACAAGCGTCTGGCAGAAGTTCCAGACGTTCAGGCATTTTGTCAGGCTTTAGTTAGAATTAAGCCTGTGTTTAAACCTGTTGCTCCTCCATGGAGCTTAAACTTGGTTCTTAAAGTTCTTCAAGGGGTTCCGTTTGAACCCCTTCATTCTATTGATATCAAACTTCTTTCATGGAAAGTTCTTTTTCTGATGGCTATTTCCTCGGCTCGAAGAGTCTCGGAGTTATCTGCATTACATTGTGATTCTCCTTATCTGATCTTTCATTCAGATAAAGTTGTTCTGCGTACAAAACCTGGGTTTTTACCTAAGGTGGTTTCTAACAAGAATATCAATCAAGAGATTGTTGTTCCATCATTATGTCCTAATCCTTCTTCAAAGAAGGAACGTCTTTTGCATAATCTAGAAGTAGTCCGTACCTTGAAGTTTTACTTACAGGATACTAAAGATTTTCGCCAAACATCTAACCTGTTTGTTGTTTACTCTGGACAGAGGAGAGGTCAGAAGGCCTCGGCAACCTCTCTTTCTTTTTGGCTTCGGAGTATAATCCGTTTAGCCTATGAGACTGCTGGACAGCAGCCTCCTGAAAGGATTACAGCTCATTCTACTAGAGCTGTGGCTTCCACCTGGGCCTTTAAAAATGAGGCCTCTGTTGAACAGATTTGCAAGGCTGCAACTTGGTCTTCCCTTCATACTTTTTCCAAATTTTACAAATTTGATACTTTTGCTTCTTCTGAGGCTGTTTTTGGGAGAAAGGTTCTACAGGCAGTGGTTCCTTCCGTTTAAGTTCCTGCCTTGTCCCTCCCATCATCCGTGTACTTTAGCTTTGGTATTGGTATCCCACAAGTAATGGATGATCCGTGGACTGGATACACATAACAAGAGAAAACATAATTTATGCTTACCTGATAAATTTATTTCTCTTGTAGTGTATCCAGTCTACGGCCCGCCCTGTCCTTTTCAGGCAGGTCTAAATTTTAATTAAACTACAGTCACCACTGCACCCTATGGTTTCTCCTTTCTCGGCTTGTTTCGGTCGAATGACTGGATATGGCAGTAAGGGTGATCCTCTTGCAACTTCCTGTTGGGAAGGAGAATATCCCACAAGTAATGGATGATCTGTGGACTGGATACACTACAAGAGAAATAAATTTATCAGGTAAGCATAAATTATGTTTTTTATAGAAAATGTGGCCTTTCAAAAATTACTATTTTTAAACCTAAAGTTATATTTTAGACAAAACTGAAATGCGCATCGGTGCATTTCAGTCTTCAATAGAAGCATTTTTATGATCTATTTGTATTAGTAAAAGCTATCATGGTTTCATTGAGAGTGTTTGCTGTGCACAAGCACTTGGAGAAGAAATATCCTGTAGTATATCAGTCTGATCTTGTAAAAAATGACAGTCCACCACCAAAATACTAGGCAATTCTCCTCTGCACATGAGAAACCACATGTTTTGGTCTTTCTGGGTCTCATTAGTGAGGTGCAATTGAGTGAGTCTCTTCTAATTTTGTGTATGGTAATATGCTAAGTACTCTGGGGTATCCCTAAGAGTAAGACGGGTTAACCAGATGTGGACTCCTTGCTTACATGCCCTAGATACTGCACTTCACTGATGAGGCCCAGAGAGGCTGAAACAATCATCTGGGGTTTGTTGCTTTTCCTCATTCAGAGGACAATTTCCTGGTATTGAGAGGTTGGACTGTCTTTCTGGCAAGATCAGACTGATACACTACAAGATTTTTTTTCCTCTGTGAAAGACAGAGTTAGCCAAAAGAAAATGCAGCCTCTCGGATAAGCACATCAATTTTTACAGGTTTTGTTACATTAGAGGCTAAATGTAGCCACCAATCAGCAAGCTCTATCAAGGGTGCTGAACCAAAAATGGGCCGGCTCATAAGCTTTACATTCGTGCCTTTTCAAATAAAGATACCAAGAGAACGAATAAATATTTATAATAGGAGTAAATTAGAAAGTTGCTTAAAATTGCCTGCTCTATCTGAATCATGAAAGAAAAATTTGGGTTCAGTGTCCCTTTAAGGTTGTTGTTAGTTTATTTGTTTTTTCAATATCCATAGTCAAGAATTTTTTTTTTATTTTTTTTTTTACTATGACTATTTAAATAAATAATTTCTTAATAGATCAAAGTAATTTTGAACTTTATGGGGTAGATTTATCATAGTGCGAGTGAACATGATACAATGTAGCGTATCATGTCCGCCGCACATCAATAAATGCCGACAGCATACACTGTCAGAATTTATCATTGCACCAGCAGTTCTTGTGAATTGCTGGTGCAATGCCGCCCCCTGCAGATTCGCAGCCTATCGGCCGCTAGCAGAGGATGTCAATCAACCAGATTGTATAGTATCAGGTTGATCTCTGTCAGCTGCCTCAGAGCAGACATACAAGTTATGGAGCAGTGGTCTTTAGACCGCTGCTTCATAACTTCTGTTTTTCAGCGAGTCTGAAGGCTTGCGCGGAAACAGGGACATCAAGCACGATAAATCGGCTCCTAAATCCCTACATCTGCTCAGTAAAATAGTTATTTTGTGTAGAGGTAGTACATACATTTACTGCCTGTTATGTTCTTTTGAAATGTTTTCCTTATGATTTCATTGGCCGGCTTTGTCAACTCATATGTCTTTTGGGTTATTTGTTTACAGTATTAAAACAGCTTTGATGACATGAGAGTTTACATCTCTAGGACACAATAATAATACATTTTGGCACAAGTTCAGAATCTTGTTTACAATGAGATGTTTCAATATGTGGGGAATCAAATATTGGGAAATAGATAATATATGTGACGGATACCCCGGCTACCCCAACTGGGTAGCTCCTCCAAACGGGTCCTGCTTCCTCCCTGCCGACTGCAACTATGTAGCTGGCAAGTGACCACAGCCTGTAGCCACCCCTGATGCCTGACAGCACCAGTACCCAGGGTCCCACCCTGTGGCAGACTCCAGCTACTGGGTAGCTCTGCCTGATGATCTGCCTGGAACAGGCTGCTATGTAGCCCAGGAAAGTGATTTTAGCTGGAGCCCACCCAAATAACTAGACAGACTAGCATTCAGGTTAAACAAGAACTGATTTTATTGTAAAACATACACTCCTTTTATACACACAGCTCATCTTGATAACACAAAGGACAATCCCACAATTTTCCCGCCCCTCCAGACAGTCCGGCACCTCCATAGGAGCCACAGTCTCACATAATCCCAATACCTAGGGGTGGCGGTTTTGGGTGATCCCGGTGGAGCTTCAGTACTTCAGCATGATTCGTTACTGGGGAATGGAGTTACAGTCCGTTAAAGTTATGGGGTTAGGGGTGTCCAAAACCCCCAGTTCCCAAAGAAGCTCCCCTCTGATAATTGCCACAGCTCTTGTCCTCCCTAGGGGCTACCAATCCCCAAAAGAGCGGAGCTCTGGGGCAAAGGGCTGCTGGAGCGAACAGGGGTAAAGTTAGCGCGTGTCCTGCTGTCCTGTGGCCGACCGGGAGTTCCAGGGGCCCGGCCAGCCTGAGAGGAGTTAGGCGGGTGTCCGTTGTGAGGCGGCCAACCGGGAGTTCCAGGAGCTCAGCCAGCCTAGGAGGGTTTTCCAGGTCATAGACCAGCTCTTTTCTAAACAAGTTTGGAACACAAAACCATGCAACCAAAAGCGTCCAGAGATTGTGGTTGCTCTGAGGAGCCCAAAACCACTGAGAAAAAACAGGGGTGATGTTGTAGGGGGTGGGGGGTAGCCTTAGCCGTCTGGTATTCGTGACATCCCCCCCCCCCTCCAGTTCGGCAGACCCGGCTAGACCCTTAACGGGTCGGTCTGGGGCTGTCCGACGGTGGCCCTCCACTTCTCGGTTGCTGGGAGCTTGGGGCATCCTGGGGGGGGGTTCCGGCTGGCATTTATACTGGGCGCAGGGATAGTCACATAAGGCAACGTCCCAAACAAGTATGCCAAGGCCGGCTCCCAAACAATTGCTGTCCCACAAGTTCCAGGGCCACACTGCCTCTCTCCGTGATACTCGGTTTAGTACTGGCGGACCCACCCCAGACCAGAGGGGGAGGTTGCTCCTTGGTGGGGCAGGCAAAGCTCGGGTGCCCAAACATGTGGCACCAACTGTATAAGCTTTTCTCTTCCTTGCCTAATGCAAAGCCTGCCCTCAGTGAGAAATAGTCCGGGACAAGAAAAGGGTAGAGACCCTGCCAAGCTACTGAGGGGAGAGACCGTCTGTCTCTTCTCCCGAGAAGGAGATCTACTGCTGGGGAGGGAGGTCTGCTACCTCCGCTCCATGGGAAACTATGCTGCCGCTGGGGAGAGAGACCAACTGTCTCCTCTCCCAGAAAGGGATTCGGCCGCTGGGGAGAGATATCAATACCCATCTCTCGCTGCAAGGTCTTCTCTATGAGGGTAGGGAGGATGACTACCTCCGCTCCCAAAGGATGAATCTGCCGCTGGGGAGAGAGACCGACTGTCTCCTCTCCTGGAAAGGGGTTCTGCTTACGGGGAGAGAGGACGACTACCTCTGCTCCCAGGGGATGGCTCTGCCGCTGGGGAGAGAGACCGGCTGTCTCCTCTCCTGGCTCCTGGCTCTGCCGCTGGGGAGAGAGACCGACTGTCTCCTCTCCCGGGAAGGGGTTCTGTTTACGGGGAGGGAGGACAACTACCTCTGCTCCCAGGGGATGGCTCTGCCGCTGAGGAGAGAGACCGACTGTCTTATCTCCTGGCTCAGCCGCTGTGTAGAGAGACCGACTGTCTCCTCTCCCGGCTCCTGGCTCTGCTGCTAGGGAGAGAGACCGACTGTATCCTCTCCTGGGAAGGGGTTCTGTTTACGGGGAGGGAGGACGACTACCTCTGCTCCCAGGGGATGGCTCTGCCACTGGGGAGAGAGACCGACTGTCTCCTCTCCCGGCTCCTGGCTCTGCCGCTGGGGAGAGAGACCGACTGTCTCCTCTCCCGGGAAGGGGTTCTGTTTACGGGGAGGGAGGATGACTACCTCTGCTTCCAGGGGATGGCTCTGCCACTGGGGAGAGAGACCGACTGTCTCCTCTCCCGGGAAGGGGTTCTGTTTACGGGGAGGGAGGACGACTACCTCCGCTCCCAGGGGATGGCTCTGCCGCTGGGGAGAGAGACAGGCTATCTCCTCTCCCGGCTCCTGCCTCTGCCGCTGGGGAAAGAGACTGACTGTCTCCTCTCCCAGGAAGGGGTTCTGCTGCTGGGGAGAGTTATTGACATCCATCTCTACCTGCAAGGGGTTCTCTGTAAGGGGAGGGAGGATGACTACCTCCGCTCCCAGGTTTCCTGGAGCTGTTACAGGTGCTGGGCAGAGGTCGGCGGCTCTCTGCCCTGTTGTCAGCACTTCTGCTGGGGTGACTCCCTTGTCCAAGTCTATAAGCTCAGAGCCAGACTGCTGATCAGGATCCAGCAGCCCTGGTTCCCTTTTTCTTTGCTGCCACTCCTCCACAGTCGAGCTCCATGAATCCCAGAGGGGTGCAGGGGTGCACCCCAGATCTGTATGCCCCTGGCACGCTGCTTAGGGAGATCCAGCAGCCTCTTGTATTCCTTGACCAGTTCCTCTTCCTGGTCAATTATAAAATCCAGATCGTCCAGCAGCCAGGTCTCCTCCAAGAGATCCAGCAGTTCCTCTTGGAGCCCAGAGATATCCTCCAGACCCTGGTCTGTCTCACTCCCAAACTGTGGGTCCTTTGTCGTTTTTGTAAACAGCAATCCAGGGCCGTTGACGCCAAAGCGCTCTGTGGGGCAGCCTTCCTCCAGCCATGGCTGCGCTTGCATAGTGAGCCATTGGAGGGGCCCGATAGCCATCCTCCACCCACGTCTCTTGCTAGATCAGTCTATGTAGAACAGATAGCCATTCCTTCTTTGGCTGTTCTCCCAGGAAAGGCAGTCTCACATTCCACCGAACCCGGAATCTTGTGTCATTCATGGGGAGGACTTTTCCATTTCCTGCTCCTGTTGAAGAGCCTCCCACCAGAGGTCTCGGAGGGCAAGGTTCCTCCATGCCAGAACGTCCTGTTCCGAACAAGGATAATTTGTTCCGGTCAGCATCTTTTGTACTCTCCCTAGGAACTCTGCCTCCATATTTACCGGCTACTATGGTACGTCTCCTCTGTCAGCAGAAACTGTGTGAAAGAAGCAGATCCCACCGCTGCCAACCAATGTGATGGATACCCCAGCTACCCCGACTGGGTAGCTCCGCCAAACGGGTCCTGCTTCCTCCCTGCCAACTGCAGCTATGTAGCTGGCAAGTGACCACAGCCTGTAGCCACCCCTGATGCCCGATAGCACCAGTACTCAGGGTCCCACCCTGTGGCAGACTCCAGCTACCCAGACTAGGTAGCTCCTGATGATCCTTTCTTTGCCTGGAACAGGCTGCTATGTAGCCAAGGAAAGTGATTTTAGCTGGAGCCCACCCAAATAACTAGACAGACTAGCATTCAGGTTAAACAAGAACTGATTTTATTGTAAAACATACACTCCTTTTATACACACAGCTCATCTTGATAACACAAAGGACAATCCCACAATTTTCCCGCCCCTCCAGACAGTCCGGCACCTCCATAGGAGCCACAGTCTCACATAATCCCAATACCTAGGGGTGGCGGTTTTGGGTGATCCCGGTGGAGCTTCAGTACTTCAGCATGATTCGTTACTGGGGAATGGAGTTACAGTCCGTTAAAGTTATGGGGTTAGGGGTGTCCAAAACCCCCAGTTCCCAAAGAAGCTCCCCTCTGATAATTGCCACAGCTCTTGTCCTCCCTAGGGGCTACCAATCCCCAAAAGAGCAGAGCTCTGGGGCAAAGGGCTGCTGGAGCGACCATGGGTAAAGTTAGCGCGTGTCCTGCTGTCCTGTGGCCGACCGGGAGTTCCAGGGGCCCGGCCAGCCTGAGAGGAGTTAGACGGGTGTCCGTTGTGAGGCGGCCAACCGGGAGTTCCAGGAGCTCAGCCAGCCTAGGAGGGTTTTCCAGGTCATAGACCAGCTCTTTTCTAAACAAGTTTGGAACACAAAACCATGCAACCAAAAGCGTCCAGAGATTGTGGTTGCTCTGAGGAGCCCAAAACCACTGAGAAAAAACAGGGGTGATGTTGTAGGGGGTGGGGGGTAGCCTTAGCCGTCTGGTATCCGTGACATCTCCCCCCCCCTCCAGTTCGGCAGACCCGGCTAGACCCTTAACGGGTCGGCCTGGGGCTGTCCGACGGTGGCCCTCCACTTCTCGGTTGCTGGGAGCTTGGGGCATCCTGGGGGGGGGGTTCCGGCTGGCATTTATACTGGGCGCAGGGATAGTCACATAAGGCAACGTCCCAAACAAGTATGCCAAGGCCGGCTCCCAAACAATTGCTGTCCCACAAGTTCCAGGGTCCTCAAGTTCCAGGGCCACACTGCCTCTCTCCGTGATACTCGGTTTAGTACTGGCGGACCCACCCCAGACCAGAGGGGGAGGTTGCTCCTTGGTGGGGCAGGCAAAGCTCGGGTGCCCAAACATGTGGCACCAACTGTATAAGCTTTTCTCTTCCTTGCCTAATGCAAAGCCTGCCCTCAGTGAGAAATAGTCCGGGACAAGAAAAGGGTAGAGACCCTGCCAAGCTACTGAGGGGAGAGACCGTCTGTCTCTTCTCCCGAGAAGGAGATCTACTGCTGGGGAGGGAGGTCTGCTACCTCCACTCCATGGGAAACTATGCTGCCGCTGGGGAGAGAGACCAACTGTCTCCTCTCCCAGAAAGGGATTCGGCCGCTGGGGAGAGATATCAATACCCGTCTCTCGCTGCAAGGTCTTCTCTATGAGGGTAGGGAGGATGACTACCTCCGCTCCCAAAGGATGAATCTGCCGCTGGGGAGAGAGACCGACTGTCTCCTCTCCTGGAAAGGGGTTCTGCTTACAGGGAGAGAGGACGACTACCTCTGCTCCCAGGGGATGGCTCTGCTGCTGGGGAGAGAGACCGGCTGTCTCCTCTCCTGGCTCCTGGCTCTGCCGCTGGGGAGAGAGACCGACTGTCTCCTCTCCCGGGAAGGGGTTCTGTTTACGGGGAGGGAGGACGACTACCTCTGCTCCCAGGGGATGGCTCTGCCGCTGAGGAGAGAGACCGACTGTCTTATCTCCTGGCTCAGCCGCTGTGTAGAGAGACCGACTGTCTCCTCTCCCGGCTCCTGGCTCTGCTGCTAGGGAGAGAGACCGACTGTCTCCTCTCCTGGGAAGGGGTTCTGTTTACGGGGAGGGAGGACGACTACCTCTGCTCCCAGGGGATGGCTCTGCCACTGGGGAGAGAGACCGACTGTCTCCTCTCCCGGCTCCTGGCTCTGCCGCTGGGGAGAGAGACCGACTGTCTCCTCTCCCGGGAAGGGGTTCTGTTTACGGGGAGGGAGGATGACTACCTCTGCTTCCAGGGGATGGCTCTGCCACTGGGGAGAGAGACCGACTGTCTCCTCTCCCGGGAAGGGGTTCTGTTTACGGGGAGGGAGGACGACTACCTCCGCTCCCAGGGGATGGCTCTGCCGCTGGGGAGAGAGACAGGCTATCTCCTCTCCCGGCTCCTGCCTCTGCCGCTGGGGAAAGAGACTGACTGTCTCCTCTCCCAGGAAGGGGTTCTGCTGCTGGGGAGAGTTATTGACATCCATCTCTACCTGCAAGGGGTTCTCTGTAAGGGGAGGGAGGACGACTACCTCTGCTCCCAGGGGATGGCTCTGCCGCTGAGGAGAGAGACCAACTGTCTTATCTCCTGGCTCAGCCGCTGTGTAGAGAGACCGACTGTCTCCTCTCCCGGCTCCTGGCTCTGCTGCTAGGGAGAGAGACCGACTGTATCCTCTCCTGGGAAGGGGTTCTGTTTTCGGGGAGGGAGGACGACTACCTCTGCTCCCAGGGGATGGCTCTGCCACTGGGGAGAGAGACCGACTGTCTCCTCTCCCGGCTCCTGGCTCTGCCGCTGGGGAGAGAGACCGACTGTCTCCTCTCCCGGGAAGGGGTTCTGTTTACGGGGAGGGAGGATGACTACCTCTGCTTCCAGGGGATGGCTCTGCCACTGGGGAGAGAGACCGACTGTCTCCTCTCCCGGGAAGGGGTTCTGTTTACGGGGAGGGAGGACGACTACCTCCGCTCCCAGGGGATGGCTCTGCCGCTGGGGAGAGAGACAGGCTATCTACTCTCCCGGCTCCTGCCTCTGCCGCTGGGGAAAGAGACTGACTGTCTCCTCTCCCAGGAAGGGGTTCTGCTGCTGGGGAGAGTTATTGACATCCATCTCTACCTGCAAGGGGTTCTCTGTAAGGGGAGGGAGGATGACTACCTCCGCTCCCAGGTTTCCTGGAGCTGTTACAGGTGCTGGGCAGAGGTCGGCGGCTCTCTGCCCTGTTGTCAGCACTTCTGCTGGGGTGACTCCCTTGTCCAAGTCTATAAGCTCAGAGCCAGACTGCTGATCAGGATCCAGCAGCCCTGGTTCCCTTTTTCTTTGCTGCCACTCCTCCACAATCGAGCTCCACGAATCCCAGAGGGGTGCACCCCAGATCTGTATGCCCCTGGCACGCTGCTTAGGGAGATCCAGCAGCCTCTTGTATTCCTTGACCAGTTCCTCTTCCTGGTCAATTATAAAATCCAGATCGTCCAGCAGCCAGGTCTCCTCCAAGAGATCCAGCAGTTCCTCTTGGAGCCCAGAGATATCCTCCAGACCCTGGTCTGTCTCACTCCCAAACTGTGGGTCCTTTGTCGTTTTTGTAAACAGCAATCCAGGGCCGTTGACGCCAAAGCGCTCTGTGGGGCAGCCTTCCTCCAGCCATGGCTGCGCTTGCATAGTGAGCCATTGGAGGGGCCCGATAGCCGTCCTCCACCCACATCTCTTGCTAGATCAGTCTATGTAGAACAGATAGCCATTCCTTCTTTGGCTGTTCTCCCAGGAAAGGCAGTCTCACAGTCCACCGAACCCGGAATCTCGTGTCATTCATGGGGAGGACTTTTCCATTTCCTGCTCCTGTTGAAGAGCCTCCCACCAGAGGTCTCGGAGGGCAAGGTTCCTCCATGCCAGAACGTCCTGTTCCGAACAAGGATAATTTGTTCCGGTCAGCATCTTTTGTACTCTCCCTAGGAACTCTGCCTCCATATTTACCAGCTACTATGGTACGTCTCCTCTGTCAGCAGAAACTGTGTGAAAGAAGCAGATCCCACCGCTGCCAGCCAATGTGATGGATACCCCAGCTACCCCGACTGGGTAGCTCCGCCAAACGGGTCCTGCTTCCTCCCTGCCAACTGCAGCTATGTAGCTGGCAAGTGACCACAGCCTGTAGCCACCCCTGATGCTCGACAGCACCAGTACTCAGGGTCCCACGCTGTGGCAGACTCCAGCTACCCAGACTAGGTAGCTCCTGATGATCCTTTCTTTGCCTGGAACAGGCTGCTATGTAGCCAAGGAAAGTGATTTTAGCTGGAGCCCACCCAAATAACTAGACAGACTAGCATTCAGGTTAAACAAGAACTGATTTTATGTAAAGCATACACTCCTTTTATACACACAGCTCATCTTTATAACACAAAGGACAATCCCACAATTTTCCTTCCATTCCCGCCCCTCCAGACAGCCCGGCACCTCCATAGGAGCCACAGTCTCACATAATCCCAATACCTAGGGGTGGCGGTTTCGGGTGATCCCGGTGGAGCGGCACTTCCAGGATGTCATTTTAAAGCTCTCGGTCCCCAGATGCCACAGACCAAAAATCAGCATGATTCGTTACTGGGGACCAGAGTTACAGTCCGTTGAAGTTATGGGGTTAGGGGTGTCCAAAACCCCCAGTTCCCAAAGGAGCTCCCCTCTGATAATTGCCACAGCTTTTGTCCTCCCTAGGGGCTACCAATCCCCAAAAGAGTGGAGCTCTGGGGCAAAGGGCTGCTGAAGCGACCAGGGGTAAAGTTAGCTGGTGTCCTGCTGTCCTGTGGCCGACCGGGAGTTCCAGGAGCCTGGCCAGCCTGAGAGGAGTTAGGCGGGTGTCCGTTGTGAGGTGGCCGACCGGGAGTTCCAGGAGCCCATCCAGCCTAGGAGGGTTTTCCAGGTCATAGACCAGCTCTTTTCTAAACAAGTTTGGAACACAAAACCATGCAACCAAAAGCTTCCAGAGATTGTGGTTGCTCTGAGGAGTCCAAAACCACTGAGAAAGAACAGGGGAGTGGGGGTTAGCTTTAGCCGTCTGGTATCAGTGACAATATATGCAGAACCTCGTAATTTATTGTAATTATAAGATACTGCTTGTTTAAATAATTAAAGATTTTATTTGGTCTATGCCTATATACATTTACAAATTAACATGTCCTGGTCGAATGAATACATTGATGTACTGCAAGGTTGATAATATGTTTGTTTTGTTTCTTGTGTGTTTTTGTTATTTTTTATTTGATCTGGAACTGTTATTGATATTAATTAATAGATGCCACAATGAGGACATAGTGCCATGGACAATTGTTTATAGAATGGAAATGACTTTCGGTGCAGGGGGTATGGGTCTGTTATTGTGAATATTTGAAATTTCCATATAATATGATTTTTTTTTTCTTATCTATAGTTTGTTATGGAAATCATTTTCAATAAAGAAAGAATATATATATATATATATATATATATAAACACAGCTTTGAATTGATACCTATTGCTAAAAGTCTTCTCTAAGCCTTACATGTACAAATGACATTGATTGTCTAAAACAAGGCTAAATTATGGTAAAGAATCAAGCTCCATCAGCTCTGGGTAAATTTGTGAAATTGAATAAACGCTTCTGAATGTTCGGCACCCACTTGAGCGGTGGCAGAAGATAACATTCTAAATCAGAGAATTATGAAGAGAGAAAATCCCTTAATTGCAACAAGTTCTCAAATGCACAAAAACACAATCCACCAGAGAAAATTGGCAGTATTCTGCTGAGCAGATTTCACAGCTGGATCACATCTTTTTCAAATACTTTTTTGCTGCAATAAACCCAACAATTTGTTCACAGACTGCTGTGATATGGTTATAATTCCACTTTGCTTACATTCTTCTTCTGGGTTTTCTTTTTTATCTTTCCATCCCAGAGTGAGAGGGAGGTTAATTTACATTTTCATTTTAATTTCTTTTGAAAAAATAAATAAGTAGCAGTTTTGTTTTCCTGGAGTTTTCTTGGATCAGTGGATTCATCTTGCAGAGAGAAAAAATAATGTTTTCACAAACAAAGCATGAGGAGGTATTTATATTTTTGTTTAAGAATAATGACCTTTTATTTCCTGTGGATTTGAAGAAAGAAATACAGAAATTGATCATGTATAAATCATATTACAAGGTCAGGAATATGCAGGAAATGGTGTAAAACATACATCAGGTTAGTCAGCCTCAGTTTTCGGAATATCTCAAACATTGTGGTTGATGCTCTCTTCAAATATTCTATATTACTATGTTATTGTGCATACATCCTGACATTTAAAAGAGTAATGTGGAATAGTGTGTGAGGGGGCAACGCTCAGCAATAGCTTTTTCCACCCAGCCAATATTTTACCGACATAGGGCCAGATTACGAGTGGCGCACTAACAGCTACGTGCAAGCGAAAAGGAAAGGGGTTTATTGCGGGTGTTTGCGTGCTTCGGGTTTATCGCTTGTATTGCAAGTTGATAGTATACGCGATCGCTTGAGCGCAATTGAAGTTAATGCACATTGGGAGCCCTTGACCTAGCTGAAGAGAAGAGCATTTTGAAAGTTTTTCACAGTTAGACAGTACTAGTTCATGTGTGTCATATAGATAACATTGTGCTCACTCCCGTAGAGTTATTTAGGAGTCTGCACTGATTGGCTAAACTGCATGTCTGTCAAAAGAACTGAGAATAGGTTTTTCTACCCAGCCGATATTTTACCGGCATAGGGCCAGATTACGAGTGGCGCACTAACAGCTACGTGCAAGCGAAAAGGAAAGGGGTTTATTGCGGGTGTTTGTGTGCTTCGGGTTTATCGCTCGTATTACAAGTTGATAGTATTCGCGATCGCTTGAGCGCAATTGAAGTTAATGCACATTGGGAGCCCTTGACCCAGCTGAAGAGAAGCAGCCACAAAACATGATGTTACCACCACCAAGCTTCAAAGTCGGTAAAGTGTTCCTTGGATTTTGAGATTTATTGGATTTGAGCCTAACATATCTTTTACAATTTAGGCTGAAATGTTCAACCTTTGTCTCGTCACACCATAGCACATTTTCCCACATGGCTTGGGGTGACTGAATGAATCTTTTTGCAAAATTAGACAGGCTTGGATATTCCTTTTTATAAGAGAGTTTCCATCTTGCCACCCTACCCCATAGCCAGACACTTGCAGAATGAGAGATGGCGGCCACAAGCAAGGAATGGCCTTGCCAGAAATTCCTGTAGCTCCTTCAGCGTTGCTTTTGGCCTCATGGTAGCCTCCCTCATCAACTTCGGAAGGTTGTCCTAATCTTTGCAATGTCTCTGGGGTAACACATTTTCTCCAATTATTGATGTTGATTTTGACAGTGCTACATGGTACATCCAGTGCCTTTGATATTCTTTTATATCCCTCTCCTGATTGGTACTTTTCATGAATTAGCTCTTGCAACTTCTTTGGCAAATCTTTGTAGACGGACCATTACTCTCCCAGTAGGATGCAACCCCAAACATTCGAGCAACAGCTGACTTTTATGGTTTTAAAGAGAATTATTTTAATTCATGACAGCTGTATGCTACTTACCTGCAGTCATGATTTAGAATGTGATTGGTTAAAGGGACAGTCAAATCCAAAAAAAACATTCAAATAGAGCATGTAATTTTAACTTTCCAATTTAGTTTTATCACCAATTTTGCTTTGTTCTCTTGGTATTCTTAATTAAAAGCTAAACCTAGGCGGTTCATATGCTAATTTCTTAGACCTTGAATGCCGCCTCTAATATAAATGCATTTTGACAGTTTTTCACCACTGTATGGCGTTAATTCAGTGTTTCATATAGATAACATTGAGCTCATGCACGTGAATTTACTGAGGAGTGAGCACTGATTGGCTAAAATGCAAGTCTGTCAAAAGAACTGAAATAAGGGGGCAGTCTGCAGAGGCTTAGATACAAGGTAATCACAGAGGTAAAAAGTTTATAATTATAACTGTGTTGGTTATGCAAAACTGGGGAATGGGTAATTAAGGGATTATCTATCTTTTAAAACAATAACAATTCTGGTGTTGACTGTCCCTTTAACTGTTTTATTATTATTATTATTATTTAGAAGTTTACTAATAATGAACTATTTGTTCTCTGTATTTTGTTTGTTGGAAGATCACATTAAGATGGAATACGTCTGACATTTAAATTATTACATTGTTTCAAACAATTTCTAAATACTCTTTTATTTATATATATACAGTGGATATAAAAAGTCTACACACCCCAGTTAAAATGTCAGTTTTCTGTGATGTAAAAAAATGAGACAAAGATAAATCATTTCAGAACTTTTTCCACCTTTAATGTGACCTATAAACTGTACAACTCAATTGAAAAACAAACTGAAATCTTTTAGGTAAAGGGAAATAAAAATAAAAAACTAAAATATTATCGGCTAGATTTGGAGTTTTGTCGGTAACGAACCGAAAAACTAACGCCTGCTTTTTTCTGGCCGCACCATAAAAACAACTCTGGTATTGAGAGTCCACATAAAGGCTGTGTTAGGCTCCAAAAAAGGAGCGTAGAGCATTTTTAACGCAGCTTCAACTCTCGATACCAGAGTTGCTTACGCAAGCGGCCAGCCTCAAAAACGTGCTCGTGCACGATTCCCCCATAGGATACAATGGGGCTGTTTGAGCTGAAAAAAAACCTAACACCTGCAAAAAAGCCGCGTTCAGCTCCTAATGCAGCCCCATTGTTTGCTATGCGGAAACACCTCCTAAGTCTGCACCTAACACCCTAACATGTACCCCGAGTCTAAACACCTAACAATGAGATCCCTCTGATGCTTTAGAAGCTCTCTGTGGACCATGGCTTTTGCTGTAGGATGCGACTAACAAAATGTCAGGAAAGACCAACTAGAGCAGCTGAACTTTATTTGTGGTTAATCAGGGGCACTTTAAATGATGACAGGTGTGTACTGACTCCTATTTAACATGCTTTTGAATGTGATTGCTTAATTCTGAACACAGCTATATCCCCAGTTATAAAAGGGTGTTCACACTTATGCAACCATATTATTTTATTTTTTTATTTCCCTTTACCTAAAAGTTTGTTTTTCAATTGAGTTGTACAGTTTATAGGTCACATTAAAGGTGGAAAAGTTCTGAAATGATTTATCTTTGTCTCATTTTTTTACATCACAGAAATCTGACATTTTAACAGGGGTGTGTAGACTTTTTATATCCACTGTATATACATACACATTAATGTGGTGTGTGTATAAGAAATAGGTCAACTGATTCTTTCAACAATGTATTGAATGTGTTTTAATTGAATGCTCCAGTGTTAACATTTGTTCTATATAAACCTTCAAATGGTAGATCAAATGTCAAGGGAAACAGACAATTGCTTATTTATTTATTTGTTTTACTCTATGCACAATATTTTACAAATTTGAAGCTATGAGTATTGAATATTTATTTATTCATATCTGCTGTTGGATATTTGTACAAACACATTCTCAAATCCTCTGTGGGCTACCCCAGAATTGTTTAGAAAATTAATTCAAGTTTTTAACTGAAATCCAATGATGTGTATGTGATCAAATTCTGCTTTGAGTTTCATCATTCAAAAACTGTAATTACCTGTTCTGTAATTTGAAAAGTCAATTAAACTTTGAAGTGTCTAGTGATGATTCAAAATAGTAATAGCTCCTCACCTTTCCTTCAAGTTCTGAGATGCAAAAAGGATATTCTGATCTCATAGTGCCTCAAAGCATCCACTGTTTCTGTGCTTTCAATTACATAATGAGGCTTCATTGAAAAGGGTATTTGTAGTTAAATGGACAAAAATATGTGAAAAAGAAATAGTTTTAATGTGTTATTGCACATTTACCAGCTAGCGACCAGTATTATTATTTATTTTTTCTATAGCACCACAACACTCCATAATGCCAGAAGTGTGTTGCTACTCCTTAGCATACCTAGGTATGGCTTTCATTAAATGATACTTACTGAATATACTACTTTAGCTATTAACGATTTTTAAAACCTGGTATTGACACTTTCTATTTTGCAGTCAAATATACATTAGGGCTCGATTTATCAAGCCCTTTTCTCCACTTTGACTGCAGGCTTGCACAAGTGAACCTGCACTTAGGATTTATCAAGCAGTGGTCATCAAACCTCTGCTTTCCTGCCCTGTTCACCACCTCTTAAGTGGAACATTTTAATCTTCCTGGTGTCTTCTGACCGGGGAGATTGACAGCTGCTTCCCGCGCACAGCCAATCACATGCAGGCAAGAGCGTTCAATCTCAGGCTGGGTTGCACATGCGCACACAGGAGCGCTTTTGTACAATAATAAATGAGAAGCTGAGCAGACCAGCGAATATGTATGCCCCTGTCCGATAAATTGAGCCCTAAAGGTCTATACAAATAAATAAATGATGGTTCCTTAAAACTTACTAATTGTGAAACAAAGGGTTAAGAAGGAAAACCGTTTTTTGGAACGGGTTAAAAACATAAGATGTATGAATATGGCGCTAGAATGAGAAGACATAAAGCCTATGTTTGTGTTTGTGCATGTGCTACGTATTATATGTACAATTTGCATTGCAAATTGATAGCAAATAACTAATTGAAATAATTGCTACTTGAGCAGAATATTTGTGGAAATAGCTTTGTGCTCGAGTGTGAGCCATCATAAAAATGTTTAGTGCAAGCCCTCGTGGATATCTATTATGGGAGGGAAGTTACGCATCCACTCTAGCTGGCATGAATACTGTACTATACTCAGGGCCGCCACTAGAAATTTTGGGGCCCCTGACTTAACCATTGATTAGGCCCCCCTTCTTCGACGTGCAATTTTTGACCAAGTGACTAAAACGTATATGCACTTTATTCTTGAGTGTCTATTTAAACTTGGAATTGTTGTAAAGGTAGTAACATAAAAACACACAGACACACTCATACACTGAAACACACAAACACACTCACACATAAGGATTCACATATAGACACTCTAGCAGACACGCAAAGAAACACACTCAGACACAGACACTCAGCACTTGTTTACATTGACCTGACAAATAATTAGGTAAACTACAGTTTTGTGAAAAAATGAGATTTAGAAAACAAAATATGGAGTTCTGATTATATTTTTTGCAAAGGAAGATGCCAACTAAATGATGACAACAGCATGCAGTGGCTGAAAGGAAGGGCCCTGAACTGCCTAAACAATAATTTAAAGGTTAAATGGTAGATTGGTGACTTCCGGAAAGGTCTTGTTAGTCTCAAAGTCTGTAGAAAGATGTGAATAATTAGTAGTAAGGCCAAAATGTCCTAAAAAGGAACAGACAATGTTTATGTGCATAGTGGTTTAGTGCACACTCAGAAATCCTCTCAAATGCTAATACTTTACTCCTTGTAATAACAATTCCCATGCTCAATTAGCACTCTGCTGTAGTACCCACTGGTGGCTGCCAAAATGTAAAAAAAAATAATAATAATTTTTTTTTTTTTTTTAGTTCTTGCCTCATGGGGCCCCCCTGGCCCACTGGGCCCCTGACAGGAGTCACCCCTGTCACCCCATGATGGCGGCCCTGATTCTATACTATCACATGAACAATAAATATTAAAGGGATCTGAAACCCAAAGATTTTCTTTTGTGATTCAGACAGAGCAGACCGTTTAAAAAAATGTATCCAATTTACTTCTATTATCAAATTTGCATTTTTTCCCATGCTTCAGAAATGGGCTGGCTCCTAAGCATACATCCCTGCTTTTCAATAAAAGATACCAAGAGAAGGTAAAAAAATTGTTAATAGAAGTAAATTAAGAAGTTGTTTAAAATCATATGCCCTATCTGACTCTTGAAAGAAAACTTTTGAGTTTTATATCCCTTTAAATTGACATTAAACTGCTGGGTACAAGTACAGCAGAATGGTTACTATGTTCTCACCATGCTACTGTTTTTCTCCTGTGCTTGACGCTTTCTTCAAATGTACTCTCTTATTTTAACCCTTCAAAAGGCAGTTAGCGAAGCTCTGCTTCTTCAAACTGGGCGGATCTTGGAATTTAAATATTTTTAAACCCTGTGACAGAAGTGTTGCACGTTCACAGATAGTGATATTGTTGTCTTATTGACAAGACGTATCCTTGTGGGAACTGTACATTTTTTGGAATGTCTAGGATTTTTTATATTTTTTATGTAATTTTAAATTGTGTAAAAAAAACCTGCAAACATGTAACTCTTCTGCATGCTATTGTGCAAGCTAATTCAGGGCTAGATTATAAGTGGAACGCTAACAGTTACGTGCGTGCAAAAGGGTGTTTATCGCAGGTGTTTTCACGTGTTGGGTTTTGCACTCGTATTACAAGTTGAAAGTAAACGCGATCACTGAAGCGCAAATAGGTTTAAGGTGCGTCAAGTTAGCGTGACCTCAGAGCTCTGGTTAACTGTTTTGCGAAACAAAAAAAGATATGAGGTCTCAGGTGTTAGAAAAGAAAAAGGCAGGCAAAGGGCTTTAACATTGAGATTTATATGTGTATATATGTATTTATACATATAAACACATAAATACATATGTATACACAGATAGACATATATAAATGCAGTCAAGTAGATAAAAACATGTAAAAGAAAAGCAAAGGTATGTAATATTAATTTTTAATAAAGTGTTATACTGTGTATTTACTGAAAATATTTCACATTTCAATGTTCTGCACATAGCAAAAAATGTTGTATGTTTTTATAAATAGATATTCCTATATACACTCACCGGCCACTTTATTAGGTACACCTGTTTCATTGCTTGCACAAATTGCTAATCAGCCAATCACATGGCAGCAACTCAATGCATTTAGGCATCTAGAAGTGGTGATGATGACTTGCTGAAGTTCAAACCGAGCATCAGAATGGGGAAGAAAGGGGATTTAAGTGATTTTGAACGTGGCATGGTCGTTGGTGCCAAACGGGCTGGTCTGAATATTTCAAAACTGCTGATCTACTGGGATTTTCACACACAACCATCTCTAGGGTTTACGGAGAATGGTCCAAAAAAGAGAAAATATCCAGTAAGAGGCAGTTATGTGGACGAAAATGCAGAATACCATCTCTAAACGCACAACAGGTCAAACCTTGAAGCAGTTAGGCTACATTAGCAGAAAACCACACCCGGTGCCACTCATGTCAGCTAAGAACAGGAAACTGAGGCTACAATTCGCACAGGCTCACCAAACTTGGACAATAGAAGATTGGAAAAACGTTGCCTGGTCTGATGAGTTTCAATTTCATCTGCGACATTCAGATGGTAGGGTCAGAATTTGGTGTAAACCACATGAAAGCATGGATCCATCCTGCCTTGTATCAACAGTTCAGGCTGGTGGTGTAATGGTGTGGGTGATATTTTCTTGGGACACTCTGGGCCCCTTAGTACCAATTGAGCATCGTTTAAATGCCACGGCCTACCTGAGTATTGTTGCCGACCATGTCTATCCATTTATGACTACAGTGTACCCATCATCTGATGGCTACTTCAAGCGGGATAATGCACCATGTCACAAAGCTCAAATCATCTCAAACTGGTTTCTTGAACATGACAATGAGTTCACTGTACTTCAATGGCCTCCACAGTCACCAGATATCAATACAGTAGAGCACCTTTGAGATGTGGTGGAACAGGAGATTCGCACCATGGCTGTGCATCCAACTAATCTGCAGCAACTGCATGATGCTACTATGTCAATATGGACCAAAATCTCTGAGGAATGTTTCCAACACCTTTTTGAATCTATGCCACAAAGAATTAAGGCAGAAGGGGATCTAACCTGGTACTAGCAAGGTGTACCTAATAAGGTGGCCGGTTAGTTTATATGTCTATACCTATATATAATCATGTATGTATATATATATAGGTATATTGTACCAAAATACCATCAGATATATCTACAAATGTGTATTTATGAATAAACAGAACATATTCTGCTATGTGAAGAGCATTGGGATGTCAAATATTTATATTTACATAAATGCAAAAGAGTGAGCAGAAAAGTAATTGAAGGTTAAAAATCCATTTTCTTTATTCAATATAGGATAAACTCCAACACCAAAACACAGGAACATAAAATGCAGGCTGGTCTAACTAGTTTCGGTGTAGTGCCGTAATCATGATTACGGCACTACGGCGAAACTAGACTACATTTATTGGGATTACAAGGAGTCCCTTCTTTGGCAGATTATCCTTCCTGTGTCTTCATACTCGACAGCCGATGTTACTACCGTTCATGGATATCCAAGAAACAGCATTGAGTCCAAGGTAAAAATTGATTGGCTAGGAGCCACACACCCTCAAAACACACACCCCCGATGACTTTGTAGGTCACACCCGGAAGTAAGCTAGAACAGAGAGGAAGCAGCGTTCGATGTGAACTGGCGGTCAAACCGGAATGGTAATACGCCACACATGTACACCTCTGAGGAGTTCTAACAACCAGGAACCAGATGTCTAAGAGCTGATTACGGCAGGAGGGTACGTGATTCTGATCCCTGTTCCGCAATTGTGGATGCCGTTTAGCTATGGGACAGGGTGTTTCTCTTGTAAGGTGTATCCAGTCCACGGATCATCCATTACTTGTGGGATATTCTCATTCCCAACAGGAAGTTGCAAGAGGACACCCACAGCAGAGCTGTCTATATAGCTCCTCCCCTAACTGCCATATCCAGTCATTCTCTTGCAACTCTCAACAAGCATGGAGGTAGTAAGAGAGAAAGTGGTGAAATGTAGCTTTTATTTTGCTTCAATCAAAAGTTTATTATTTTTAAATGGTACCGGAGTTGTACTATTTTGTTCCAGGCAGAAAAATAGAAGAATCTGCCTGTGATTTCTATGATCTTAGCAGGTTGTAACTAAGATCCATTGCTGTTCTCACACATGACTGAAGAGAGAGATAACTTCAGCGGGGGAATGGCGTGCAGGTTATCCTGCTATGAGGTATGTGCAGTTAAGATTTTTTCTAGAAGATGTGAAATGCTAGAAAATGCTGCTGATACCAAATTTATGTAAGGTAAGCCTGAATACAGTGATTTAATAGCGACTGGTATCATGCTTACTTTCTGAGGTAATACTCTTTTTTTTATTTACAATATAAAACGTTTGCTGGCATGTTTAAACGTTTTGATATATACTTTGGTGATAAAACTTTATTGGGGCCTCGTTTTTTCAACATGGCTGGCTTAAATTTGCCTAGAAACAGTTTCCTGAGGCCTTCCACTGTGTTACTATGAGTGGGAGGGGCCTAATTTAGCGCTTTTTTGCGCAGTAACTTTTACAGACTGAGACATCCAGCTTCCTCCAGGAGTCCCCTGAATGCTATATGACATCTCTAGAGGGCTCTTAGGCTTTCCAAAATCGTTTGTTGGGGAAGGTAGGCCCACAGCAAGGCTGTGGCAATTTGGTGTGACTGTTAAAAAACGTCTATATCGTTTTTTTGATCCGTTTTTTGAACTAAGGGGTTAATCATCCATTTGCAAGTGGGTGCAATGCTCTGTTAGCTTATTATACACACTGTAAAAATTTCGTCTGATTTACTGCCTTTTTTCACTGTTTTTCAAATTCTGACAAAATTTGTTTCTCTTAAAGGCACAGTACCGTTTCTTATATTTGCTTGTTAACTTGATTTAAAGTGTTTTCCAAGCCTGCTAGTCTCATTGCTAGTCTGTACAAACATGTCTGACATAGAGGAAACTCCTTGTTCATTATGTTTAAAAGCCATGGTGGAACCCCCTCTTAGAATGTGTACCAAATGTACTGATTTCACTTTAAGCAATAAAGATCATATTCTGTCTTTAAAAAATGTATCACCAGAGGAATCTGACAAGGGGGAAGTTATGCTGACTAACTCTCCCCACGTGTCAGATCCTTTGACTCCCGCTCAAATGGCGCCAAGTACATCTAGGGCGCCCATAGCGTTTACTTTACAAGACATGGCGGCAGTCATGGATAATACACTGTCAGCGGTATTAGCCAGACTACCTGAATTTAGAGGAAAGCGAGATAGCTCTGGAGTTAGAAGACGAAATACAGAGCATACTGACGCTTTAAGAGCTATGTCTGATACTGCCTCACAATATGCAGAAGCTGAAGAAGGAGAGCTTCTTTCTGTGGGTAATGTTTCTGACTCAGGGAAGATGATGCAACCTGATTCTGATATCTCTACATTTAAATTTAAGCTTGAACACCTCTGCGTGTTACTCAGGGAGGTTTTAGCTGCTCTGAATGACTGTGATACAATTGCAGTGCCAGAGAAATTGTGTAGACTGGATAAATACTATGCAGTGCCGGTGTGCACTGATGTTTTTCCAATACCTAAAAGGTTTACAGAAATTATTACTAAGGAATGGGATAGACCAGGTGTGCCGTTCTCTCCCCCTCCTATTTTTAGAAAAATGTTTCCAATAGACGCCACCACACGGGACTTATGGCAGACAGTTCCTAAGGTGGAGGGAGCAGTTTCTACTCTAGCAAAGCGTACTACTATCCCTGTCGAGGACAGTTGTGCTTTCTTAGATCCAATGGATAAAAAGTTAGAGGGTTACCTTACGAAAATGTTTATTCTAAATGTGTGTAGTGTAGGTGGCGCTAAAAATACACTAAGTATACCTAGCAGTGGGTTGATAAACCAACGATACAATGTTTCAGCAAAATATCTATCTTAGGACAGTTTCATATAAATCTTCATATCAACTCTCATATAAACTTTCTGATTCAATAATTGGAGGTAACAAGTGCCTGGGTTAGAAATATGTACAATTTTTATTCTCAAGTAAATGATATAAAAAAGGTAAAAACACAATATAAAAAACGCAATATAAATAATCAAAGTAATCTCTCATACGATTCAATGAAGAGTGTGGGCCAATCGTATGAGAGATTACTTTGATTATTTATATTGCGTTTTTTATATTGTGTTTTTACCTTTTTTATATCATTTACTTGAGAATAAAAATTGTACATATTTCTAACCCAGGCACTTGTTACCTCCAATTATTGAATCAGAAAGTTTATATGAGAGTTGATATGAAGATTTATATGAAACTGTCCTAAGATAGATATTTTGCTGAAACATTGTATCGTTGGTTTATCAACCCACTGCTAGGTATACTTAGTGTATTTTAGCGCCACCTACACTACACACATTTAGAATCTTTTATTTTTAACTACCTAGGAAGGAGGCAGTACCAGAGGTTGGCTAGGTGGGCTGAGTCTAGCGCTCCTCTCAACTACTTTTTATAACTCGAAAATGTTTATTCAACAAGGTTTTATCCTACAGCCCCTTGCATGCATTGCTCCTGTCACTGCTGCTGCGGCGTTCTGGTTTGAGTCTCTGGAAGAGGCTTTACAGGTAGGGACTCCATTGGATGACATACTTGACAAGCTTAGAGCCCTTAAGCTAGCCAATTCTTTTGTTTCTGATGCCATTGTTCACTTGACTAAACTAACGGCTAAGAATTCTGGTTTTGCTATCCAGGCGCGCTATGGCTTAAATCATGGTCAGCTCACGGTACTTCAAAGTCTAAGCTGCTTAACATTCCCTTCAAGGGGCAGACCCTATTCGGGCTTGGTTTGAAGGAGATTATTGCTGATATCACTGGAGGAAAAGGTCATGCCCTTCCTCAGGATAGGTCCAAATCAAGGGCCAAACAGTCTAATTTTCGTGCCTTTCGAAACTTCAAGGCAAGTGCAGCATCAACTTCCTCTAATGCAAATCAAGAGGGAACTTTTGCTCAGTCCAAAACGGTCTGGAGACCTAACCAGACCTGGAACAAAGGTAAGCAGGCCAAAAAGCCTGCTGCTGCCTCTAAGACAGCATGAAGGAACGGCCCCCGATCCGGTAACGGATCTAGTAGGGGGCAGACTTTCGCTCTTCAACCCAGGCATGGGCAAGAGATGTCCAGGATCCCTGGGCGTTGGAGATTATATCCCAGGGATATCTTCTGGACTTCAAGGCTTCCCCCCCAAAAGGGAGATTTCACCTTTCACAATTATCTGCAAACCAGATAAAGAGAGAGGCATTCTTACACTGTGTACAAGACCTCCTAGTTATGGGAGTGATCCATCCAGTTCCAAAGGAGGAACAGGGACAGGGACTTTACTCAAACCTGTTTGTGGTTCCCAAAAAGAGGGAATCTTCAGACCAATTTTGGATCTAAAAATCTTATACAAATTCCTCAGAGTTCCATCATTCAAGATGGAGACTATTCATACCATCCTACCTATGATCCAGGAGGGTCAATACATGACTACAGTGGATTTAAAGGATGCTTATCTTCACATTCCGATACACAAAGATCATCATCGGTTTCTCAGGTTTGCCTTCCTAGACAGGCATTACCAGTTTGTAGTTCTTCCCTTTGGGTTAGCTACAGCCCCAAGAATTTTTACGAAAGTTCTGGGGTCGCTTCTGGTGGTTCTAAGACACGGGGCATAGCAGTGGCCCCTTATTTAGACGACATCCTGATTCAGGCGTCAAACTTCCAAATTGCCAAGTCTCATACGGACATAGTGTTGGCATTTCTGAGGTCGCATGGGTGGAAGGTGAACGAGGAAAAGAGTTCTCTATCCCCCCTCACAAGAGTTTCCTTCCTAGGGACTCTGATAGATTCTGTAGAAATGAAAATTTACCTGAAGGAGTCCAGGTTATCAAAACTTTTAAATTCCTGCCGTGTTCTTTATTCCATTCCTTGCCCTTCGGTGGCTCAGTGCATGGAAGTAATCGGCTTAATGGTAGCGGCAATGGACATAGTGCCGTTTTGCACGCCTACATCTCAGACCGCTGCAACTCTGCATGCTCAGTCAGTGGAATGGGGATTACACAGATTTGTCCCCTCTACTAAATCTGAATCAAGAGACCAGGGATTCTCTTCTTTGGTGACTATCTCTGGTCCATCTGTCCAAAGGTATGACCTTTCGCAGGCCAGATTGGACAATTGTAACGACAGATGCCAGCCTTCTAGGTTTGGGTGCAGTCTGGAACTCCCTGAAGGCTCAGGGATCGTGGACTCAGGAGGAGTCACTCCTTCCAATAAATATTCTGGAACTGAGAGCGATATTCAATGCTCTTCAGGCTTGGCCTCAGTTAGCAACTCTGAGGTTCATCAGATTTCAGTCGGACAACATCACAACTGTGGCTTACATCAACCATCAAGGGGGAACAAGGAGTTCCCTAGCGATGTTAGAAGTCTCAAAGATAATTCGCTGGGCAGAGATTCACTCTTGACACCTATCAGCTATCCATATCCCAGGTGTAGAGAACTGGGAGGCGGATTGTCGACAGACTTTTTTCCCGGGGAGTGGGAGCTCCATCTGGAGGTGTTTGCTTATGTGTTTCCACCGTTTCCTCTGCTCCCTCGTCTGATTGCCAAGATCAAGCAGGAGAGAGCATCAGTGATCTTGATAGCGCCTGCGTGGCCACGCAGGACCTGGTATGCAGATCTAGTGGACATGTCATCCTTTCCACCTTGGACTCTGCCGTTAAGACAAGACCTTCTACTACAAGGTCCTTTCAATCATCCAAATGTAATTTCTCTGAGACTGACTGCCTGGAGATTGAACGCTTGATGTTATCAAAGCGTGGCTTCTCAGAGTCAGTCATTGATACCTTAATACAGGCACGAAAGCCTGTTACCAGGAAAATTTACCATAAAATATGGCGTAAATATCTTTATTGGTGTGAATCCAAGGGTTACTCATGGAGTAAGGTTCCAGACGTTCAGGCATTTTGTCAGGCTTTAGTTAGAATCAAGCCTGTGTTTAAACATGTTGCTCCACCATGGAGCTTAAATCTGGTTTTTAAGGTTCTTCAAGGAGTTCCGTTTGAACCTCTTCATTCCATAGACTAACTTTTATCTTGGAAAGTTCTGTTTTTGGTAGCTATTTCCTCGGCTCGTAGAGTCTCCAAGTTATCTGCTTTACAATGTTACAATGTGATTCTCCTTATCTGATCTTCCATGCGGATAAGGTAGTTCTGCGTACCAAACCTGGGTTTTTACCTAAGGTGGTATCTAATAAGAATATCAATCAAGAGATTGTTGTTCCATCTTTGTGTCCTAATCCTTCTTCATAGAAGGAACGTCTTTTACACAATCTGGACGTGGTTCGTGCTTTAAAGTTTTACTTACAAGCTACTAAAGATTTTCGTTAAACATCTGCTTTGTTTGTTGTCTACTCTGGACAGAGGAGAGGTCAAAAGGCTTCGGCAACCTCTCTTTCTTTTTGGCTAAGAAGAATAATCTGCTTAGCCTATGAGACTGCTGGCCAGCAGCCTCCAGAAAGGATTACAGCTCATTCTACTAGAGCTGTGGCTTCCACATGGGCCTTCAAAAATGAGGCTTCTGTTGAACAGATTTGCAAGGCGGCGACTTGGTCTTCGCTTCATACTTTTTCAAAATTCTACAAATTTGATACTTTTGCTTCTTCGGAGGCTATTTTTGGGAGAAAGGTTTTACAGGCAGTGGTACCTTCCGTTTAAGTACCTTCCTTTTCCCTCCCTTCATCCGTGTACTTTAGCTTTGGTATTGGTATCCCACAAGTAATGGATGATCCGTGGACTGGATACACCTTACAAGAGAAAACATAATTTATGCTTACCTGATAAATTTATTTCTCTTGTGGTGTATCCAGTCCACGGCCCGCCCTGTCATTTTAAGGCAGGTATTTTTTAATTTTAAACTACAGTCACCACTGCACCCTATGGTTTCTCCTTTCTCTGCTTGTTTTCGGTCGAATGACTGGATATGGCAGTTAGGGGAGGAGCTATATAGACAGCTCTGCTGTGGGTGTCCTCTTGCAACTTCCTGTTGGGAATGAGAATATCCCACAAGTAATGGATGATCCGTGGACTGGATACACCACAAGAGAAATAAATTTATCAGGTAAGCATAAATTATGTTTTTTGTGTGTGGGTGTTCATCTACTACATACCATATGCTTATGATCTATCTTGGACATTGCTGGCTTCACTTTGTTTATCCTCATGTGAATTGTAAAGCATTTATTTATATATACGGCTACGAGTCTTTCATTATCCGCTTCAGTAAATGAGATATTCTGATTAGGAACTTTTACTATGTTTATTTATATTTACATGTCAGGTTAGCGCACTTAAGAATATGCGATCAGGTTTTGCGATTATGGTTTTTACCACTTTTTTGGCTCCATTGACTTCTACGGGGGAATAGGTTATCGCACACGGGATATTCTAAGGTCAGCTGTTTACGCTCGACGAGTTAGTGTTCAATCAAAAACAATTTACTTTCAACTTGTAATATGAGCACTACCCAACGCACACAAAAAACTTCTAGCAAAGTTAAAGCTCGAGCGGGAGCGTTATATAACCCTCCACTTGTAATCTGGCCCTCAGAGTGCAATGTACAGCAGTCAAAAAGCCAGCAACACTACTGATCTGTAAAAGTGCACTGTTCTATCACAGGATGCAACAATACGCATGCTACAATATGGCGGCGCCCAGAAGAAAGACGTAGAGCTTTACTAACAGGCTTCTGTAAAGTAGTAACAATGCTACTGCAGTTGTACCTAGCAGTTAAATGTCCCTTTAACCATTGACTTGTAATTGAAGCACACAAATGCAAACTGTGTGGATTGCACACAAATGTTATTGGTATTCCATACTGCTTGCATTTTTTTCACTCAGCTTGTGATCTTGTCCACCATGTTTAAATACTTCGCTTTCATTAGATAATAGACTATTTTTGAGTGCATTGTCTCTTTAATGGTATATTTTACATATATCATTGAAACAAAGTTAAAGTGAATTCATCTAGTTCATTCCACAGTTGTGCAGAGCTTTGTGCTACCAGAAGTTAAAGGGACACTAAACCCAAAACAATTCTCTCATGATTCAAGTAGAGAATACAATTTTAAACAACATTCCAATTTACTTGTATTATCTAATTTGCTTCATTCCTTAGATATCGTTTGCTGAAGAAATAGCAATTCACATGTGTGAGCCAATCACACGAGGCATCTATGTGCAGCAACCAAGCAGCAGCCACTGAGCCTATCTAGATATGCTTTTCATCAAAGTATATCAAGAGAATTAAGCAAATTAGATAACAGAAGTAAATTAGAAAGTTGTTTACAATTGTACTCTCTTTCTAAATCTTGAAAGAAAAAATTTAGGTTTCATGTCCCTTTAAGCAGTTAAAACTGGGTCAAGGAAGAACCTAGAATCCATGAACTTTTTTGCTGACAGCTTTTTTTTTTGTCTTTGGGAAAATTAAAGTGATATAAATCATAAAATGACAAACCTGATCTTCACCGGAGCTGGCGGAGAATTGTTGATCTTGGCAGTGTTTGTCATAACATTCATTTTCACAAGGCGCAATAGCTCACAGACCCTACCACCCACGGACACTTTGTGCTGTCGTTATGACAGAGTAGCGGTGATTCATTCCAGACTTGGCCAGCAACGGAAAAGACAATCTACTGGTTCCTGCTCAGGTTTTCAGGTTTGGGAATAAAACAAAATATGAAGCTCTGTTAATGGGGCGTGTTTTTAATGGGAACTCTGCGTTCTCAGATTCTCACTTTTATCCCCGATTCAGGGATTTTTTTTATTGCTCATCAGATCAAAAAGGATAGTATGAGCTAACGTCAGCTGTCTATTCAACATACATGAGGCCCTTAAAGAGACATTAAACCCATTTTTTTTCTTTCATGATTTAAAACAAGCATGCAATTTTAAACAACTTAATTCTCTTGATATCCTTTGCTGAAATGCATATCTAAATATGCTCAAAAACTGCTGATTGGTGGCTGAACATAGATGCCTCATGTGTTTTGCTCACCCATGTGCATTGCTATTTCTTTAACAAAGGGTATCTAAAGAATTAAGCAAATTAGATAATAGAAGTAAATTGGAATGTTGTTTAAAATTGTATTCTCTATCTGAATCATGAAAGAAAAAAAATGAGTTTAATGTCCCTTTAAAGGGACACTAAAGTCAAAACAAAGTTTCATGGTTCAGAAACAGCAGGCAGTTTTAAGGCACTTTCCAATTTACTTATCAAATTTTGCACAGTCTTTTTTTATACACACTTTGAGGTACCAGCTCCTACTGAGCATGTGCACACAAGCTCACAGGGTATACGTATACTAGTCTGTGATTGGCTGATGTCTGCCACATGATACAGGGGGACAATAAAATGGGAGGAGAAAAAAAGTATGTGTTCTCGCATTGTCTTTTTATTATGCACGTTGATTATGCAATTCTACTGTATTTAGTGGTCCTTTAAAGGGAGAGTAAAGTAAAGATTTAAACTTTCGAGATTCAGATAGACTAGAGCATGCAATAAAAAAAAACTTTCCACTGTACTTCTATAATGTCGTTTTATTCATTCTTTTTGTATCTTTTGTTGCATATGCATACCTAGGTAGGCTTAGGAGCAGTAATTCATTACTGGCAGCAATGCATTACTGGGAGCTAGCTGATGATTGGTGGCTGCACATATATCTTGTTTTTGACTCACCTGATATGATCAGCTAGCTCCCAGTAGTGCATTGCTGCTCGTTCAACAAAAGATAACAAGAAAATGAAGCAATTTTGATATAAAAATTACATTGGAAAGATGTTTCAAATTGTATGATCTATCTGATTCATGATAGAATTGGCCTTTATGTCCCTTTAATCCTTTCAATTGCAAAATGTGTCTTTCGGAATTCAGACAGAGCATACATTCTTAAAGCAACTTTCAAATTTACTTCTATTATCATTTTTTTCCATTCTCTTAATATCCTTTATTAAAGGAACAGCAATGCATTACAGGGAGCTAGATGAACACAGTTGTTAAGACAATGACAAGAGGCATATATGTGCAGCCACCAATCAGCAGCTAGCTCCCAGCTTCTGAGCCTACCTAGGTATGTTTTTCAACAAATGATACCTAGAGGACAAAGCAAATCAGATAATAAAAGTAAATTGGAAAGTTATTTAAAATTGTATTCTGTATCTGAATCAGGAAAGAAAATGTTTTCTTATAATTATGTTGATATGTGTTTTTATCGTCATACTAATCCATAATTCAGTCCCTACATTAAAGTGATATTAAACTATGTTGTTATTAAAAGAGTATATTTACATCTATGCACTGCATATAGTTTCATCACATCAGTTCCATTTTAATAAGGGCTCTAAAAAAGTCATTTTTTTTTTTATTTTAAAACCTACCTAAACTTTTGCAGTTAACCACACTCCTGTAAACTTTTTTTCCCACCTTACAATGACGGCGCATGAGGTACAGCCCATGAAGAGCTATACCGAACATTGCTCTCAATGAAAGCTAGGGGATGTGCAACTCAGCTATACATAGGCTGAACAGGCACTGTGTTTAAATAAGGGTACACAGTGCATATGTACATATGCTTTGGGTACAGTACAAGCTCATAACTTTTGCTAGAATCATTTCTTTCATGTAATTAGCAAGAGTCCATGAGCTAGTGACGTATGGGATATACATTACTACCAGGAGGGGCAAAGTTTCCCAAACCTTAAAATGCCTATAAATACACCCCTCACCACACCCACAAATCAGTTTTACAAACTTTGCCTCCTATGGAGGTGGTGAAGTAAGTTTGTGCTAGATTCTACGTTGATATGCGCTCCGCAGCAGGTTGGAGCCCGGTTTTCCTCTCAGCGTGCAGTGAATTTCAGAGGGATGTGAAGAGAGTATTGCCTATTTGAATTCAATGATCTCCTTCTACGGGGTCTATTTCATAGGTTCTCTGTTATCGGTCGTAGAGATTCATCTCTTACCTCCCTTTTCAGATCGACGATATACTCTTATATATACCATTACCTCTACTGATTCTCGTTTCAGTACTGGTTTGGCTTTCTACTACTTGTAGATGAGTGTCCTGGGGTAAGTAAATCTTATTTTCTGTGACACTCTAAGCTATGGTTGGGCACTTTTATATAAAGTTCTAAATATATGTGTTCAAACATTTATTTGCCTTGATTCAGGATATTCAACGTTCCTTATTTCAGACAGTCAGTTTCATATTTGGGATAATGCATATGAATAAATCAATTTATTTTTTTTCTCTTACCTTAAAATTTGACTTTTTCCCTGTGGGCTCGCGGGGGCTGAAAATGCTTCATTTTATTGCGTCATTCTTGGCGCAGACTTTTTTGGCGCAAAAATTTTTTCTTCGTTTCCGGCGTCATATGTGTCGCCGGAAGTTGCGTCATTTTTTACTTTTTTTTGCGCCAAAAGTGTCGGCATTCCGGATGTGGAGGCGCCAAATAATGTGGGCGTCTTTTTTGGCGCTAAAAAATATGGGTGTCACTATTGTCTCCACATTATTTAAGTCTCTTTGTTTATTGCTTCTGGTTGCTAGAAGCTTGTTCACTGGCATTTTTTCCCATTCCTGAAACTGTCATTTAAGTAATTTGATCAATTTTGCTTTATATGTTGTTTTTTCTATTACATATTGCAAGATGTCCCAGATTGACCCTGAGTCAGAAGATACTTCTGGAAAATCGCTGCCTAGTGCTGGATCTACCAAAGTTAAGTGTATTTGCTGTAAACTTGTGGTATCTGTTCCTCCAGCTGTTGTTTGTAATGAATGTCATGACAAACTTGTTAATGCAGATAATATTTCCTTTAGTAATGTTACATTACCTGTTGTTGTTCCATCAACATCTAATACTCAGAGTGTTCCTGTTAACATAAGAGATTTTGTTTCTAAATCCATTAAGAAGGCTATGTCTGTTATTCCTCCTTCTAGTAAACGTAAAAGGTCTTTTAAAACTTCTCATTTTTCAGATGAATTTTTAAATGAACATCATCATTCTGATTCTGATAATGATTCCTCTGGTTCAGAGGATTCTGTTTCAGAGGTTGATGCTGATAAATCTTCATATTTATTCAAAATGGAATTTATTCGTTCTTTACTTAAAGAAGTCTTAATTGCATTAGAAATAGAGGATTCTGGTCCTCTTGATACTAAATCTAAACGTTTAAATAAGGTGTTTAAATCTCCTGTAGTTATTCCAGAAGTTTTTCCTGTCCCTGAAGTAATCTCCAGGGAATGGAATAATTTGGGTAATTCATTTACTCCTTCTAAACGTTTTAAGCAATTATATCCTGTGCCATCTGACAGATTAGAGTTTTGGGACAAAATCCCTAAGGTTGATGGGGCTATCTCTACTCTTGCTAAACGTACTACTATTCTTACGGCAGATAGTACTTCCTTTAAGGATCCTTTAGATAGGAAAATTGAATCCTTTCTAAGAAAAGCTTACTTATGTTCAGGTAATCTTCTTAGACCTGCTATATCTTTAGCGGATGTTGCTGCAGCTTCAACTTTTTGGTTAGAAGCTTTAGCGCAACAAGTAACAGATCATAATTCTCATAGCATTGTTAATCTTCTTCAACATGCTAATAACTTTATTTGTGATGCCATCTTTGATATCATTAGGGTTGATGTCAGGTATATGTCTCTAGCCATTTTAGCTAGAAGAGCTTTATGGCTTAAAACTTGGAATGCTGATATGTCTTCTAAGTCAACTTTGCTTTCCCTTTCTTTCCAGGGTAATAAATTATTTGGTTCACAGTTGGATTCTATTATCTCAACTGTTACTGGAGGGAAAGGAACTTTTTTACCACAGGATAAAAAATCTAAAGGTAAATTTAGGTCTAATAATCGTTTTCGTTCCTTTCGTCACAATAAGGAACAAAAGCCTGATCCTTCACCCACAGGAGCGGTATCAGTTTGGAAACCATCTCCAGTCTGGAATAAATCCAAGCCTTTTAGCAAACCAAAGCCAGCTCCAAAGTCCACATGAAGGTGCGGCCCTCATTCCAGCCCAGCTGGTAGGGGGCAGATTACGATTTTTCAAAGAAATTTGGATCAATTCAATTCTCAATCTTTGGATTCAGAACATTGTTTCAGAAGGGTACAGAATTGGCTTCAAGATAAGGCCTCCTGCAAAAAGATTTTTTCTTTCCCGTGTCCCAGTAAATCCAGCGAAGGCTCAAGCATTTCTGAAATGTGTTTCAGATCTAGAGTTGGCTGGAGTAATTATGCCAGTTCCAGTTCTGGAACAGGGACTGGGGTTTTATTCAAATCTCTTCATTGTACCAAAGAAGGAGAATTCCTTCAGACCAGTTCTGGATTTAAAAATATTGAATCGTTATGTAAGGATACCAACATTCAAAATGGTAACTATAAGGACTATCCTGCCTTTTGTTCAGCAAGGGCATTATATGTCCACAATAGATTTACAGGATGCATATCTGCATATTCCGATTCATCCAGATCACTTTCAATTTCTGAGATTCTCTTTCCTAGACAAGCATTACCAGTTTGTGGCTTTGCCGTTTGGCCTAGCAACAGCTCCAAGGATTTTTACAAAGGTTCTCGGTGCCCTTCTGTCTGTAATCAGAGAACAGGGTATTGTGGTATTTCCTTATTTGGACGATATCTTGGTACTTGCTCAGTCTTCACATTTAGCAGAATCTCATACGAATCGACTTGTATTGTTTCTTCGAGATCATGGTTGGAGGATCAATTTACCGAAAAGTTCATTGATTCCTCAGACAAGGGTAACCTTTTTAGGTTTCCAGATAGATTCAGTGTCCATGACTCTGTCACTAACGGACAAGAGACGTCTAAAATTGATTTCAGCTTGTCAAAACCTTCAGTCTCAATCATTCCCTTCGGTAGCCTTATGCATGGAAATTCTAGGTCTTATGACTGTTGCATCGGACGCGATCCCCTTTGCTCGTTTTCACATGCGACCTCTTCAGCTCTGTATGCTGAACCAGTGGTGCAGGGATTACACAAAGATATCTCAATTGATATCTTTAAAACCGATTGTACGACACTCTCTGACGTGGTGGACGGATCACCATCATTTAGTTCAGGGGGCTTCTTTTGTTCTTCCGACTTGGACTGTGATTTCAACAGATGCAAGTCTGACAGGTTGGGGAGCTGTTTGGGGGTCTCTGACAGCATAAGGGGTTTGGGAATCTCAGGAGGTGAGATTACCAATCAATATTTTGGAACTCCGTGCAATTTTCAGAGCTCTTCAGTCATGGCCTCTTCTAAAGAGAGAATTGTTCATTTGTTTTCAGACAGACAATGTCACAACTGTGGCATATATCAATCATCAAGGAGGGACTCACAGTCCTCTGGCTATGAAAGAAGTATCTTGAATACTGGTATGGGCGGAATCCAGCTCCTGTCTAATTTCTGCGGTTCATATCCCAGGTATAGACAATTGGGAAGCGGATTATCTCAGTCGCCAAACGTTACATCCGGGCGAATGGTCTCTTCACCCAGAGGTATTTCTTCAGATTGTTCAAATGTGGGGACTTCCAGAAATAGATCTGATGGCTTCTCATCTAAACAAGAAACTTCCCAGGTATCTGTCCAGATCCAGGGATCCTCAGGCGGAAGCAGTGGATGCATTGTCACTTCCTTGGAAGTATCATCCTGCCTATATCTTTCCGCCTCTAGTTCTTCTTCCAAGAGTAATCTCCAAGATTCTGAAGGAATGCTCGTTTGTTCTGCTGGTGGCTCCAGCATGGCCTCACAGGTTTTGGTATGCGGATCTTGTCCGGATGGCCTCTTGCCAACCGTGGACTCTTCCGTTAAGACCAGACCTTCTGTCACAAGGTCCTTTTTTCCATCAAGATCTCAAATCCTTAAATTTGAAGGTATGGAGATTGAACGCTTGATTCTTAGTCACAGAGGTTTCTCTGACTCTGTGATTAATACTATGTTACAGGCTCGTAAATCTGTATCTAGGAAGATATATTATCGAGTCTGGAAGATTTACATTTCTTGGTGTCTTTCTCATCATTTTTCCTGGCATTCTTTTAGAATTCCAAGAATTTTACAGTTTCTTCAGAATGGTTTGGATAAAGGTTTGTCTGCAAGTTCCTTGAAAGGACAAATCTCTGCTCTTTCTGTTCTTTTTCACATAAAGATTGCTAATCTTCCTGATATTCATTGTTTTGTACAAGCTTTGGTTCGTATAAAACCTGTTATTAAGTCAATTTCTCCTCCTTGGAGTTTGAATTTGGTTCTGGGGGCTCTTCAAGCTCCTCCGTTTGAACCTATGCATTCACTGGACATTAAATTACTTTCTTGGAAAGTTTTGTTTCTTTTGGCCATCTCTTCTGCTAGAAGAGTTTCTGAATTATCTGCTCTTTCTTGTGAGTCTCCTTTTCTGATTTTTCATCAGGCTAAGGCCGTGTTGCGAACTTCTTTTAAATTTTTACCTAAGGTTGTGAATTCTAACAACATTTGTAGAGAAATTGTGGTTCCTTCATTGTGTCCTAATCCTAAGAATTCTAAGGAGAGATCATTGCATTCTTTGGATGTAGTTAGAGATTTGAAATATTATGTTGAAGCTACTAAGAATTTCCGAAAGACTTCTAGTCTATTTGTTATCTTTTCCGGTTCTAGGAAAGGTCAGAAGGCCTCTGCCATTTCTTTGGCATCTTGGTTGAAATCTTTAATTCATCATGCTTATGTCGAGTCGGGTAAAACTCCGCCTCAAAGGATTACAGCTCATTCTACTAGGTCAGTTTCTACTTCCTGGGCGTTTAGGAATGAAGCTTCGGTTGATCAGATTTGCAAAGCAGCAACTTGGTCTTCTTTGCATACTTTTACTAAATTCCACCATTTTGATGTGTTTTCTTCTTCTGAAGCAGTTTTTGGTAGAAAAGTACTTCAGGCAGCTGTTTCAGTTTGATTCTTCTGCTTATAATTTCAGTTTTTTTCATTATAAGATTTAAACTTTATTTTGGGTGTGGATTATTTTCAGCGGAATTGGCTGTCTTTATTTTATCCCTCCCTCTCTAGTGACTCTTGCGTGGAAGATCCACATCTTGGGTAGTCATTATCCCATACGTCACTAGCTCATGGACTCTTGCTAATTACATGAAAGAAAACATAATTTATGTAAGAACTTACCTGATAAATTCATTTCTTTCATATTAGCAAGAGTCCATGAGGCCCACCCTTTTTGTGGTGGTTATGATTTTTTTGTATAAAGCACAATTATTCCAATTCCTTATTTTTTTATGCTTTCGCACTTTTGTCTTATCACCCCACTTCTTGGCTATGCGTTAAACTGATTTGTGGGTGTGGTGAGGGGCAGTGTTCCCTCTAAGGCCAGTTTTGTGTGCGGCCCAGCAGTGAAACAGTTAATTAAGTAACCACGCCCTGCAATTAACAAACACTGCACAATGCAGATGGCAAGGTATGGTTCTCTTGTTAACTGTTTCACTGCTGGGCTGCACACAAAACTGTCCTTAGAGGGAACACTGGTGAGGGGTGTATTTATAGGCATTTTGAGGTTTGGGAAACTTTTCCCCTCCTGGTAGGAATGTATATCCCATACGTCACTAGCTCATGGACTCTTGCTAATATGAAAGAAATGAATTTATCAGGTAAGTTCTTACATAAATTATGTTTTTGGTTTATGACTGGGAAAAAAATTTCTTTTCAACACTGTAACACATTCATGTGCATTTCAATATTTAAATTTTGAGTATTTTGTCCCATTAATAGAATAAGCAACATTTGAACAAAGAGTCTGTTTTTGGTTCTCTACAACAATACAAACTGAAAAGAAAATCATATTGCAAAAAGAAAATGTTCTACTGTTGCCACAAGATTGAATGACTCAAAATTTGTGTTGATCACAGAAAACCAAAATGGGTTTATTGGGTTAATGGTGTCTACGTGTTTTGCAATTGGATAGAGTGGTGTTTATGATAAATATTAAACAGTCTTAATGCCATTTGTATATGGGCATGATGGGTGTACTGGGCATGCTATTCCAATAATGTTTTTAAAACGTTTAGGGCTAGATTACAAGTATAATGTACTCATTAACACATAAATATATATGTATATAAGCATATACATATATATTTACTGGGAACACACAGTTCCCATAGACCGAAATGTAAAGGCACTTTTCAGTACACAGTTCCCATAGACCGAAATGTAAAGGCACTTTTCAGTGCCGTTTTTTTTCTAACACCCCACTTCCGCCAACTTTATCCCCAAAATACTGCCTTGTGCAGTTATTTTATTAAAAAATAAAGAAGAAGCTATCTTTATTTTTTAATAAAATGCACAGTGTTTTGGGGGCATTTGGGGCACTGACCTCTGGTTAATTTTATAAGTTCTAATTGCTGCCACAAGCTAGCGGTAGCAATAATCAGTCACTTGTAATGGCTGGTTATTTATTGCACGCCCGCATATAAATTAGCGTTGCACTTGTAATCTGGCTCATAGTGCATTGTTATGTTTTCATTAATCCCATTGAAGCCTATGGAAGCATGCTCTCGTGACTGCAATGCTTCCTAGCAATGCGAACGCAAGCTCATGTTCACATTACGCTCAACTTGTAATACCAGCACATATTTGCGTGCACTTGTATTACTCAGTGGAGCTCAAATATCGCTTTCGCAAAAGCGCTCTACTTGTAATCTGGAACAAAAATATTTTCCTTATAAAACAAGTTAATTAACATTTTTGTTTTCATAAAAAGGATAAAGATCAGCTATAGACATATTAATTTTAAGAATAACCCTTTCCTTGCTACTGTGACTTTACAACTTCACAGCTCTATCCATCAAACTGAGAGTTAATAAAGGATATCCCTTGGCCTCATTAGCAGTGCTTGTTTAGTGCATGTTAACTATCAAGAGTTGTTGATAGCTAAATGTCATACTTGTAATTTTGGCTTTTAGAAGAAACAGGCCCATTGCAATCAAAACTGATTAATAACGTTATTTATCTTGGAGAGGAGCTGTCACTGGACTGGTAAAAATGACAAATGGTTATGTGTTTGGAATGAAAGTACACAGGCCTCTCGCCAAGGCTGAGAAATGAAGCAGACTTGTGCATTGCAGCCCTGGCTAAACCCATGACATACGCATCACCATAATAGTGATAAGATGGGAAATTTGCATCATTTCCAGGGGATAGGGAAAAGATTAAGTTACAAATAATATTTCTTTCCATCAGCAAATGATTCTGACAGCACCGGCTGCTGACAGGAGGCAGAGAGACTGACACAAAAAAAGTGACAGGTTCCCCGCAGAAATGACGGCAAATCAACAAAATCGAATTTCAGGAATGAAATCCACACAGATTCCCCAGCCAAGGAGTTTTCCAAATCTAAACAGACAGTTGTTTATTTTCAAAATTCATCTTGTCTTTCATTCCCTTGTGACTATTTTATCGTTGGCCCTGATATATGCCCCCTCCCTTTTTAACATTTATGTATCAGATGAGTATTCAAGGCTAATACCAACATTTTGTAAATCACAAAAGTGTTAATTATAGAGACTAGGCCATTTTAAGACAAATGTAAGTACTATAATGCACTGTGCTAATAGATGTCTTTTTTTTTTTGCTCAATATTATAAATTAAATATTTAAAATAGTGTTTTTAAAAATGTCATACGTTTTGAATGATACTGTCCTTATTTTCCTGGGACAGACCCAGTTTTCTGCCTCCTTTTCCTGGAGTCTGTACCAAATTTTAAAAATCTGTCCTGGGGATGTAGTCTTGGTTTGGATGTCTGTGAATGTGGGAATCATACAAAAGGTCTTTGTCATATATTTCTTTATGTATTGTGTCATCTTCGTCTCTTGCATTTTACATTAGAACAGCAGAGTAAAAAACTGTTTTTAATATTTTGTGTGTAATTTAAAATTGTTTTTTTTGGAGCAGGACCTAGTGGGCGGAGCTATGGAAAACTTGATGGGCGTGGTCATCACACATTGGGCATCTGTGTTATTTGCTATTGACTGTTGCATTGAAAACAAACAAAAAGAACAAAGCACTGAATGTTAAAAATACACAATAAAAACTTATCTGCAATAACACTTGAAGAGACATAAAAATGCCAACAGAGAATGCACTAATGTGTTAAAGCTTTTGTTATTGCACAATTACTTGCATATAACTATGTGTTTTAACCCTGCAGAGTTCAGCTCCAGAGCAACAATGCACTACTGGTACCTAGCTGAACACATCTAGTGAGCCAATGAGAAGAGGCATATGTGTGTATCCACCATTCACAAACTCACATTCAGTTGTGCGTTGATACCAAAACCCCTCCTCTGCACACACTGGGGCCGATTTATCAAATGTCTGTTTGTCATGATCCGCTCAGCCGGCGAATCAATCGCTGAATGCGGACCTCATACGCTGTAGGCATTTAACATGGCACAAGCCGTTCTGGTGAACTGCTTGTGCAATTCCGCCCCCTGCAGATATGCGGCCAGTCGGCCGCTAGCAGGAGGTTTTAATCAACCCGATCGTACATGATCGGGCGGATGGATTTCCGCAGCCTCAGAGGCGGCAGACCAGTTAAGAAGCAGCGGTCTTAAGACCGCTGATTCTTAACTGCTGTTTCCGGCGAGACTGAAGGCTCGCTCGGAAACAGAGGCATCAGGGGACATTCGGCCCTTGATAAATCGGCCCCACTGTATTTAACTTTGTCTCTTTGACAAGCGTGCGTGTATGTGTTTGTGTATATATAACACCAATACTCATTTGAGTTATGGTGGAGGTAAAAGCATGAGATTAAAATCCTCCATTTCATACAAGTAAAAGCCAATACTTTAACGTAAAAAGCTTGAGATATTGTATATCTAATTTGCATATCTTACCCAGAGTTCCCTTGTGCATTGATAACAATGTATACACAGTACTTTTAGGGATAAGCAAGCAGGGATACTTGCCTAGATTTGTTCATTTTCTATGCAATAATGCTATGGCTCTTTTATATACAGGCATAACTCGTAGATATTGCAGGTTTGGTTTCAGACCACCGCAATAAAGCAACTATAGCAATAAAGTGAGTCACACTCATTTTTTTTTTGTTTCCCAGTGCATATAAAAGTTATATTTACAGCATACTGTAGTCTATTAAAGGGACACTCAAGTAAAAATAAACTTTTATTAAACCAATTTGCTTCCATTATCAAATTTTGCACCGTTTTTATATGCACACTTTCTGGGTAACAAGATCCTACTGAGCAAGCTCACAGGGTATACGTAGACTAGTCTGTGTCTGTCACATGATACAGGGGGGACAGAAAATAGGAGAAACTAAAATTGTCAGAAAAAAATCTACCACTTATTTGAAAATCAGTGTAGGTGTTATTGCATTGTCTTTTTATCATGCACCTGTTAATTATGTAATTCTACTGCATTGAGTGGTCCTTTAAGTGTGCAAAAGCATTATGTCTAAATAAACAAAAAACAATGCACATTACTTAATTAAAAAATACGTTATTGCAAAAAAAATGCTAATCATCATCTGAGCCTTCAGCGAGTCATAATCTGTTTGCTGGTGTTGTCTATATATGTGTTTTTATAAGTGTATATATTTTGGAAAAATTGCACCAATAGACGTGATATATATATATATATATATATACACACACACATACATATATACCTGTGTAATATTTATAAATAAAAATAATTTAATTTTTGGTGCTTGTCTCTCAATGTCAATAACATAAGGAAATTTGACTGGTTTGTAAAGAAGCAAACACTAGGTTTTTTTAAATGAATGATTTTCGATTCTGGAACGGGTTTTCCGCCGATACATCCAGCACTATAGGAACATGTAGTGTTTATATGCATTAATACAGGCTGATACAATGAAAAGCTAAATTAATACACAGCATCCTGGGACTTTTGGTCATGGCCGCAGAGTCCAGCAGCTGGTGCAGTGACACGATCATCCATTCACACCCCCAACAAACCCCTCATGAGAATGTCTCACCTGTCACTAGTGGGGTTTATCTTGTCTCAGAGCTCCAATAAGAGATGAGTTATTCACTTCTATATTAGCATAAGCAGATAATGTTTCTCTCAGTGTGAATGAATCGTAAACGTATGTAAGCACGGCAACTACAGAGTAGAAAAAAAAGTTCATATCCCCAGGTTTTGCAAATCTTGTATAAAAAGAATCTAAAGTGCACCTGTTTAAACCTTGCAGTAGAATTGTTTGAAGGGTAAACAGTGCTTTTCTGAATTCTTTATAAGCCTAGCTTGTTCTGTATCGCAGTACATTCACAGCAGTCTTTAATTATGTCCAAGCTGTCAAACCAGAAAGTCATATTTCTTTGTTACAGATCTGATCTGAAGTCTGAGAGCTTTGAAAGCTGTAAAGATGAAAGACTAGAAAGCTATTCAAACACTTCATTCAAATATGTTTTAAGAGAAAGGGAAAACGTCACTCTTAGGATATAGAGGGAGGCAGCTGATAACCTTAATGCACTCTCTACTTTTGATTAAAAGCCTGCAGTTCAGTCACAGATTACCCTTTGTAATTGATATGGATTTCTGCCAGGCTTGGGTGCTATTCCAGTCTGAAATGATATAGCTGTAAACAAAACATTTATACACTTTAGTTTGGACTGATGATTACATATGTAAAATTATTTGAGAGAGCTTTGTATTTGCACTGTTATATGTAATTTGAGATTAGCAAACTATTGGCATTGTACAACTTGAAGAAATCGGACTCGTTGACATTAATAGAGGGTGGTTGCAATAATTTTGAAAAGCCTTTTAATGTTCTCTATTGTATATGGGAAAGACAAATATATATTTAGTTTCATTAAAAACTTCAAAATTGTACTGCCCCAGTCCCACTTTACCCCCCTGTTAAAAATTATGAGAAACAGCTTAAAGGTTTTAATTGCACTAAATTGGAGGTCTCCCGATGTCCCCTCAGTGGCCAATTGGCGCAATAAGGTCTCAGACCTGATAGAACTGGAAGAATATGGTTCCTTCTTAACAGGTAAGAGGGATCAATTTATAGAGCTTCAAATAACTTGGGAAAATTATATTAAATCTAACATGCCCTAAAACAGTCCGCTTGACAATGTTTCAAGTTCTCTTGATACAATGCCCTGATAGACATTGTCCATGTTTGAGCGCAATCCACGAAAGATGTTTCCAGGTAGACGCGAGCACACCACAGGCTGAGCATTGAGATGGTATTATTAATGTTTGCATAGGCTTATTAGGTTTTCTTCAGTTAAGTAAAAGTTTAAAACAAGATTCCAAGATGCACTATTCGCACACTGTATCTTTTCTTGTAAGATTGACTATGTGATTATTATCATTGTAATTTTCATGTTTTGTTGATCTATCTGTATCATGGACTCTTAATAAAAATATTTTGGAAAAAAAAAAAAAAACTTAAAAATTGTTTTTGAAAACATTTATAAAAATAAAAGTGCACAAAATCAACTCTTAAAGGGGCATGGAAATTAAAGGCAAGCTAAAGTCAAAATTAAACTTTCATGATTCAGATAGAGCATGCAAATTTAAGAGACATTCCAAATTACATTTTATTCTATTTATGTGCTCACATGTGCAAGAGTTCACAATGCATAGGTAAATGAGCCTGTGATTGGCTGATGTCTGTCACATGATAAAGGAGTCAGAAAATTGAAGTACAATTTGAAATTTGTCAGAAAAAAAAAATCTACTGCTCATTTCGAATTTAGAGTAAGTGCTAATGCATTGTCTTTTTGTTAGGCTTTTATTGATTATGCAATTGTACTCTATTTAATGGTCCTTTAGAATTAAACTTTCGTGATTTAGTCTATGCAATAAAAAAGTCATAAAAAGTAAATTCTATCATCAAATGTACCTCTTTCTCTTTGTTGGTACCCTTTGTTCAAACCTTTCTATGAGCGCATATCTTCACAGCTATATTTATAGCACTGTTGCAAACACTCTTGAAACTACCTCTGTATGCTCTTATGGAAAGTACCTAAATTACATCAGAGGATACTTAGTAAAGAGGTACATGTGATAACAGAAGTAAATTGAAAAGTTTTTTTTTATTTTAATTGTACACTCTATTTATATCATGAAAATACAGGGACAGTAAAGTGAAAATTAATCTTAAAGGGGCAGTCAACACCAGAATTTGTATTATTTAAAAAGATAGATAATCCCTTTATTACCCATTCCCCAGTTTTGCATAACCAACAGTTATATAAATACACTTTTTACCTCTGTGATCACCTTGTATCTAAGCCTCTGCAGACTGCCCCCTTATTTTAGTTATTTTGACAGACTTGCATTTTAGCCAATCAGTGCAGGCTCTTAGGTAACTCAATGGGAGCGAGCGCAATGTTATCTACATGGCACACGTGAACTAATGCCCTCTCGTTGTGAAAAATGTAAAAATGCATTCAGATAAGAGGCAGACACCTTCAATGGCTAAGAAATTATCATATTAGCCTACCTAGGTTTAGCTTTTAACTAAGGATACCAAGAGAAGAAAGCAAAATTGATGATCAAAGTGAATTGGAAAGTAGTTTAATATTGCATGCCCTATCTGAATCATGAAAGTTTCATTTTGACTAGACTGTCCCTTTAAATAGACTGGATAGAAGATGCCATTTTAAACAACTTTCTGATTTACTATTATTATCAATTTTGCTTAGTTCTCTGCGTCCTTTACTAAAGAGTAATCCTAGATGAGCTCAGGGGCGTGCACATATTATACATACTTGCAAACACTTCTGCCATAGACTGCTACAGAGACTTGCACACTCCTAAGCTCCTATCAGTCTGCCTTGGTGTAGTCTTCAACAAAGGATACCAATAGAAGAAAGCAAATGTGTTAAAGACGTAAATTGGAAAGTTGTTTTAAATAACATGCTCTATCTGAATCATTAAAATTTTAATTTTGACTTCGGTTTTCCTTTAAATACTTAATGCATTTTAAAATGCTTGGTACTTAGTCATAAATACAACTAACCATTATTAAATAAAGTACTGCTTTTATTGCATTATAGTATATTATATTATCCTTTGATATGTATCTGCGGATCCAGAAGTCTTTAGAAAATACTTTGGTTCTCAACTTAAACCATTACCTTAAATGACACATCACCGCTGTCACATTCCAATTCCAGAGGGAAACTGGTGGCTTCTGTATTAGCAGATGCTATGTATATGGAATAATATGGACACTTAAAGGGCCATGATACCCAAATGTTGAAACACCTGAAAGTGATGCAGCATAGCTGTAAAAAGCTGACTAGAAAATATCACCTGGCCTACGGCCACACCACCCTGAATGCGCCCGAACTCGTCTGATCTCAGAAGCTAAGCAGGGTCAGGCCTGGTTAGTACTTGGATGGGAGAAAATATCACCTGAACATCTCTATGTAAAAAAGGAAGATATTTTACTTCAAAATGTCCTAAGTATTCAGACCCCATTGCAAAGAACTTTAAGCAGCAAATCAGTATGTCTGTCCCGGGACAGGCAAGGGAGTGAGCCTTGTGCACACTCATATTATTTCCCTTTTCAGTTTAAGGAAGTTTACTATGAAATCTCATGAGAGTTAAGTCAAATCTCATGAGATCACAGTAAAAGAGTTCATGACCTCAGCACTGCTGATGCTGATTGGCTGCTGTTCATTTCTTCATTTTTTTTTAATTTTTTTTTTTACCTGCAGCTGGACAGTAACTGAAAGATATAATGTTTTACACAGCACTTACTCTGGCAAGCTGAGGAAATTGTGAGGTAAAATATCTTCTTTTTTTACATAGAGATGCTCAGGTGATATTTTCCTGTGAGCTTTTTACAGTTATACTGCATCAGTTTCAAGTGATTTAGCATATGAGTATTATGTCCCTTTAAGCAACTAATATGGATATGCTAGACTAGAGTTTTGCTTTCATATAGAGGTACAAAGTGCCGTGCCCATAAAGTGTTTTTATATCACAGGGTGCCAGGCCTCTGCTATTTATTCATACTTTTTTTTTTAAAACAAGGAGAAATATGGTCTACAATAAGGTCTCCTCTATGAAAGGTGCAACTGGGCTAGAAGTGGCTCCACTCTGGGTTGATGCCATGCTATAAGGTATTGTATGATATATAGTTAGTGTGGGCAAAGAGATGGGAAGAAAAACTGGACTGTATATATTTAGTTATTAGTATAATAGCCATTCTAACATTATGAAATTAGGTTTACAACTATACTGTTATATATTTTATACAGATATTATCTTCCGCAGCTAATTGTTTTCGTTGTCACAAATTAAAGGGCCATAATACCCAAATGTTTAAACACTTGAAAGTGATGCAGCATAGCTGTAAAAAGCTGACTAGAAAATATCTCCTGAACATCTCTATGTAGAAAAGAAAGATATTTTACCTCAAAAGTTCCTCAGTAGCCACCTCCCATTGTAAAGGATTTCTAAGCAGCATTTTAGTGTGTCTGTCCTGGGACAGCTGAAAGGATGAGCCTCGTGAACTCTCATATTATTTCACCAATCCGGTAAAGGAAGCTTACTATGAAATCTCATGAGAGTTAAGTCAAATCTCATGAGATCACAGTAAGAGTTCATGACCTCAGCACTGCTGATGCTGATTGGCTGCTGTTCATTTCTTCATTTTTTTTATTTTTATCTGCAGCTGGGAGCAGGTGAAGTATAACTTTTTACACAGAACTTACTCTGCTTAGCTGAGGAGATTGTGAGGTAAAATATCTTCCTTTTTTACATAGAGATGCTCAGGTGATATTTTCCTGTCAGCTTTTTACAGTTATACTGCATCAGTTTCAAGTGATTTAGCATATCATATGAGTATTATGTCCCTTTAATGTATGTTGCTGTTAATGAAG